>NC_059196.1:43736267-43843767 GCF_020615455.1 Coregonus clupeaformis
TCTCTTCCCCCTCAGGCCTCAGATCACATTTACCTACATGGTTCTGTCCCGAATTGCACCCTATTCCCTATATAGTGCACTACTTTTGGGAATATGGTGCAATTTGGGAAGGACCCTCAGATGGGCCCCTTCCTCCTGTTGTCTATATCACCGGAGGGTTTCGATGCGGAGTCCATTTAAGTTCAAAGGGAGATTATTTACGTGGAGGCCATCGTTAGTTCAATATGTAGATGTACACAATCTGACTATAGCCATGGATAGAGAGGCTTTATTGGCTTTACAGAGCCCATGGTTTACAGAGCCCATGGTTTACAGAGCCCATGGTTTACAGAGCCCATGGTTTACAGAGCCCATGGTTTACAGAGCCCATGGTTTACAGAGACCATGGTTTACAGAGCCCATGGTTTACAGAGCCCATGGTTTACAGAGCCCATGGTTTACAGAGCCCATGGTTTACAGAGCCCATGGTTTACAGAGACCATGGTTTACAGAGCCCATGGTTTACAGAGACCATGGGTTACAGAGACCCATGGTTTACAGAGCCCATGGTTTACAGAGCCCATGGTTTGAGCAGAGACCATGGTTTACAGAGCCCATGGTTTACAGAGCCCATGGTTTACAGAGCCCATGGTTTACAGAGCCCATGGTTTACAGAGCCCATGGTTTACAGAGCCCATGGTTTACAGAGCCCATGGTTTACAGAGCCCATGGTTTACAGAGCCCATGGTTTACAGAGCCCATGGTTTACAGAGCCCATGGTTTACAGAGCCCATGGTTTACAGAGCCCATGGTTTACAGAGCCCATGGTTTACAGAGCCCATGGTTTACAGAGCCCATGGTTTACAGAGCCCATGGTTTACAGAGACCATGGTTTACAGAGCCCATGGTTTACAGAGCCCATGGTTTACAGAGCCATGGTTTACAGAGACCATGGCTTTACAGAGCCCATGGTTTACAGAGCCCATGAGACCATGGTTTATAGAGACCATGGTTTACAGAGACCATGGTTTACAGAGCCATGGTTTACAGAGCCCATGGTTTACAGAGCCCATGGTTTACAGAGCCCATGGTTTATAGGAGCCCATGGTTTACAGAGCCCATGGTTTACAGAGCCCATGGTTTACAGAGCCCAAGAGACCATGGTTTACAGGAGACCATGGTTTACAGAGACCATGGTTTACAGAGACCATGGTTTACAGGAGCCCATGAGTTAGAGCCCATGGTTTACAGAGCCCATGGTTTACAGAGCCCATGGTTTGCCAGAGCCCATGGTTTACAGAGCCCATGGTTTACAGAGACCATGGTTTACAGAGACCATGGTTTACAGAGCCCATGGTTTACAGAGCCCATGGTTTACAGAGACCATGGTTTACAGAGCCCATGGTTTACAGAGACCATGGTTTACAGAGACCATGGTTTACAGAGACAATGGTTTACAGAGACCATGGTTTACAGAGCCCATGGTTTACAGAGACCATGGTTTACAGAGACCATGGTTTACAGAGACAATGGTTTACAGAGACCATGGTTTACAGAGACCATGGTTTACAGAGACAATGGTTTACAGAGCCCATGGTTTACAGAGCCCATGGTTTACAGAGACCATGGTTTACAGAGACCATGGTTTACAGATACCATGGTTTACAGAGACCATGGTTTACAGAGACAATGGTTTACAGAGCCCATGGTTTACAGAGCCCATGGTTTACAGAGCCCATGGTTTACAGAGCCCATGGTTTACAGAGACCATGGTTTACAGAGACCATGGTTTACAGAGCCCATGAGACCATGGTTTACAGAGCCCATGGTTTACAGAGCCCATGGTTTACAGAGCCCATGGTTTACAGAGCCCATGGTTTACAGAGACCATGGTTTACAGAGCCCATGGTTTACAGAGACCATGGTTTACAGAGCCCATGGTTTACAGAGACCATGGTTTACAGAGACCATGGTTTACAGAGACCATGGTTTACAGAGCCCATGGTTTACAGAGACCATGGAGAGCCCATGGTTTACAGAGCCCATGGTTTACAGAGCCCATGGTTTACAGAGCCCATGGTTTACAGAGCCCATGAGACCATGGTTTACAGAGCCCATGGTTTACAGAGCCCATGGTTTACAGAGCCCATGGTTTACAGAGCCCATGAGACCATGGTTTACAGAGCCCATGGTTTACAGAGCCCATGGTTTACAGAGCCCATGGTTTACAGAGCCCATGGTTTACAGAGCCCATGGTTTACAGAGCCCATGGTTTACAGAGACCATGGTTTACAGAGCCCATGGTTTACAGAGACCATGGTTTACAGAGCCCATGGTTTACAGAGCCCATGGTTTACAGAGACCATGGTTTACAGAGCCCATGAGACCATGGTTTACAGAGCCCATGGTTTACAGAGCCCATGGTTTACAGAGACCATGGTTTACAGAGCCCATGGTTTACAGAGACCATGGTTTACAGAGCCCATGGTTTACAGAGCCCATGGTTTACAGAGCCCATGGTTTACAGAGCCCATGGTTTACAGAGCCCATGGTTTACAGAGCCCATGGTTTACAGAGCCCATGGTTTACAGAGACCATGGTTTACAGAGCCCATGAGACCATGGTTTACAGAGCCCATGGTTTACAGAGACCATGGTTTACAGAGACCATGGTTTACAGAGACCATGGTTTACAGAACCCATGGTTTACAGAGCCCATGAGACCATGGTTTACAGAGCCCATGGTTTACAGAGACCATGGTTTACAGAGACCATGGTTTACAGAGACCATGGTTTACAGAGACCATGGTTTACAGAGCCCATGGTTTACAGAGACCATGGTTTACAGAGACCATGGTTTACAGAGACCATGGTTTACAGAGACCATGGTTTACAGAGACCATGGTTTACAGAGACAATGATTTACAGAGCCCATGGTTTACAGAGCCCATGGTTTACAGAGACCATGGT
This sequence comes from Coregonus clupeaformis, assembly GCF_020615455.1. Classification (NCBI taxonomy): domain Eukaryota; kingdom Metazoa; phylum Chordata; class Actinopteri; order Salmoniformes; family Salmonidae; genus Coregonus; species Coregonus clupeaformis. The sequence continues at coordinate 43,739,216 of NC_059196.1, forward strand.
TTACAGAGACCATGGTTTACAGAGCCCATGGTTTACAGAGCCCATGGTTTACAAAGCCCATGGTTTACAGAGACCATGGTTTACAGAGACCATGGTTTACAGAGACCATGGTTTACAGAGACCATGGTTTACAGAGACCATGGTTTACAGAGACCATGGTTTACAGAGACCATGGTTTACAGAGACCATGGTTTACAGAGACCATGGTTTACAGAGACCATGGTTTACAGAGACCTTGGTTTACAGTCCCAGACAGTATCAGTATACAGCTGGTATAATGCAGTCCCAGACAGTATCAGATACAGCTGGTATAATGCAGTCCCAGACAGTATCAGTATACAGCTGGTATAATGCAGTCCCAGACAGTATCAGTATACAGCTGGTATAATGCAGTCCCAGACAGTATCAGATACAGCTGGTATAATGCAGTCCCAGACAGTATCAGTATACAGCTGGTATAATGCAGTCCCAGACAGTATCAGATACAGCTGGTATAATGCAGTCCCAGACAGTATCAGATACAGCTGGTATAATGCAGTCCCAGACATTAATACAGCTGGTATAATGCAGTCCCAGACAGTATCAGATACAGCTGGTATAATGCAGTCCCAGACAGTATCAGATACAGCTGGTATAATGCAGTCCCAGACAGTATCAGTATACAGCTGGTATAATGCAGTCCCAGACAGTATCAGATACAGCTGGTATAATGCAGTCCCAGACAGTATCAGATACAGCTGGTATAATGCAGTCCCAGACAGTATCAGATACAGCTGGTATAATGCAGTCCCAGACAGTATCAGTATACAGCTGGTATAATGCAGTCCCAGACAGTAATACAGCTGGTATAATGCAGTCCCAGACAGTATCAGTATACAGCTGGTATAATGCAGTCCCAGACAGTAATACAGCTGGTATAATGCAGTCCCAGACAGTATCAGTATACAGCTGGTATAATGCAGTCCCAGACAGTATTAGATACAGCTGGTATAATGCAGTCCCAGACAGTATCAGATACAGCTGGTATAATGCAGTCCCAGACAGTATCAGATACAGCTGGTATAATGCAGTCCCAGACAGTATCAGTATACAGCTGGTATAATGCAGTCCCAGACAGTATCAGTATACAGCTGGTATAATGCAGTCCCAGACAGTATCAGTATACAGCTGGTATAAAGCAGTCCCAGACAGTATCAGATACAGCTGGTATAATGCAGTCCCAGACAGTATCAGTATACAGCTGGTATAATGCAGTCCCAGACAGTATCAGTATACAGCTGGTATAATGCAGTCCCAGACAGTATCAGATACAGCTGGTATAATGCAGTCCCAGACAGTATCAGTATACAGCTGGTATAATGCAGTCCCAGACAGTATCAGATACAGCTGGTATAATGCAGTCCCAGACAGTATCAGATACAGCTGGTATAATGCAGTCCCAGACATTAATACAGCTGGTATAATGCAGTCCCAGACAGTATCAGATACAGATGGTATAATGCAGTCCCAGACAGTAATACAGCTGGTATAATGCAGTCCCAGACAGTATCAGATACAGCTGGTATAATGCAGTCCCAGACAGTATCAGATACAGCTGGTATAATGCAGTCCCAGACAGTAATACAGCTGGTATAATGCAGTCCCAGACAGTATCAGTATACAGCTGGTATAATGCAGTCCCAGACAGTATTAGATACAGCTGGTATAATGCAGTCCCAGACAGTATCAGATACAGCTGGTATAATGCAGTCCCAGACAGTATCAGTATACAGCTGGTATAATGCAGTCCCAGACAGTATCAGTATACAGCTGGTATAATGCAGTCCCAGACAGTATCAGTATACAGCTGGTATAATGCAGTCCCAGACAGTATCAGTATACAGCTGGTATAATGCAGTCCCAGACAGTATCAGATACAGCTGGTATAATGCAGTCCCAGACAGTATCAGATACAGCTGGTATAATGCAGTCCCAGACAGTATCAGATACAGCTGGTATAATGCAGTCCCAGACAGTATCAGATACAGCTGGTATAATGCAGTCCCAGACAGTATCAGATACAGCTGGTATAATGCAGTCCCAGACAGTATCAGTATACAGCTGGTATAATGCAGTCCCAGACAGTAATACAGCTGGTATAATGCAGTCCCAGACAGTATCAGATACAGCTGGTATAATGCAGTCCCAGACAGTATTAGATACAGATGGTATAATGCAGTCCCAGACAGTATCAGATACAGATGGTATAATGCAGTCCCAGACAGTAATACAGCTGGTATAATGCAGTCCCAGACAGTAATACAGCTGGTATAATGCAGTCCCAGACAGTATCAGATACAGCTGGTATAATGCAGTCCCAGACAGTATTAGATACAGATGGTATAATGCAGTCCCAGACAGTATCAGATACAGATGGTATAATGCAGTCCCAGACAGTAATACAGCTGGTATAATGCAGTCCCAGACAGTATCAGTATACAGCTGGTATAATGCAGTCCCAGACAGTATCAGTAATACAGCTGGTATAATGCAGTCCCAGACAGTATCAGTATACAGCTGGTATAATGCAGTCCCAGACAGTATCAGTATACAGATGGTATAATGCAGTCCCAGACAGTAATACAGCTGGTATAATGCAGTCCCAGACAGTAATACAGCTGGTATAATGCAGTCCCAGACAGTATCAGATACAGCTGGTATAATGCAGTCCCAGACAGTATCAGATACAGCTGGTATAATGCAGTCCCAGACAGTAATACAGCTGGTATAATGCAGTCCCAGACAGTATCAGATACAGCTGGTATAATGCAGTCCCAGACAGTAATAAAGCTGGTATAATGCAGTCCCAGACAGTATCAGATACAGCTGGTATAATGCAGTCCCAGACAGTATCAGATACAGCTGGTATAATGCAGTCCCAGACAGTATCAGTATACAGCTGGTATAATGCAGTCCCAGACAGTATCAGTATACAGCTGGTATAATGCAGTCCCAGACAGTAATACAGCTGGTATAATGCAGTCCCAGACAGTATCAGATACAGCTGGTATAATGCAGTCCCAGACAGTAATACAGCTGGTATAATGCAGTCCCAGACAGTAATACAGCTGGTATAATGCAGTCCCAGACAGTATCAGATACAGCTGGTATAATGCAGTCCCAGACAGTATCAGATACAGCTGGTATAATGCAGTCCCAGACAGTAATACAGCTGGTATAATGCAGTCCCAGACAGTATCAGATACAGCTGGTATAATGCAGTCCCAGACAGTAATACAGCTGGTATAATGCAGTCCCAGACAGTAATACAGCTGGTATAATGCAGTCCCAGACAGTATCAGATACAGCTGGTATAATGCAGTCCCAGACAGTATCAGATACAGCTGGTATAATGCAGTCCCAGACAGTAATACAGCTGGTATAATGCAGTCCCAGACAGTATCAGTATACAGCTGGTATAATGCAGTCCCAGACAGTATCAGATACAGCTGGTATAATGCAGTCCCAGACAGTATCAGTATACAGCTGGTATAATGCAGTCCCAGACAGTATCAGATACAGCTGGTATAATGCAGTCCCAGACAGTATCAGATACAGCTGGTATAATGCAGTCCCAGACAGTATCAGATACAGCTGGTATAATGCAGTCCCCAGACAGTATCAGATACAGCTGGTATAATGCAGTCCCAGACAGTATCAGATACAGCTGGTATAATGCAGTCCCAGACAGTAATACAGCTGGTATAATGCAGTCCCAGACAGTATCAGTAATACAGCTGGTATAATGCAGTCCCAGACAGTATCAGATACAGCTGGTATAATGAAGTCCCAGACAGTAATACAGCTGGTATAATGCAGTCCCAGACAGTATCAGATACAGCTGGTATAATGCAGTCCCAGACAGTATCAGATACAGCTGGTATAATGCAGTCCCAGACAGTAATACAGCTGGTATAATGCAGTCCCAGACAGTATCAGATACAGCTGGTATAATGCAGTCCCAGACAGTAATACAGCTGGTATAATGCAGTCCCAGACAGTATCAGATACAGCTGGTATAATGCAGTCCCAGACAGTATCAGATACAGCTGGTATAATGCAGTCCCAGACAGTAATACAGCTGGTATAATGCAGTCCCAGACAGTATCAGATACAGCTGGTATAATGCAGTCCCAGACAGTATCAGTATACAGCTGGTATAATGCAGTCCCAGACAGTAATACAGCTGGTATAATGCAGTCCCAGACAGTATCAGATACAGCTGGTATAATGCAGTCCCAGACAGTATCAGATACAGCTGGTATAATGCAGTCCCAGACAGTATCAGATACAGCTGGTATAATGCAGTCCCAGACAGTATCAGATACAGCTGGTATAATGCAGTCCCAGACAGTATCAGATACAGCTGGTATAATGCAGTCCCAGACAGTATCAGATACAGCTGGTATAATGCAGTCCCAGACAGTATCAGATACAGCTGGTATAATGCAGTCCCAGACAGTATCAGTATACAGCTGGTATAATGCAGTCCCAGACAGTATCAGATACAGCTGGTATAATGCAGTCCCAGACAGTATCAGATACAGCTGGTATAATGCAGTCCCAGACAGTATCAGTATACAGCTGGTATAATGCAGTCCCAGACAGTATCAGATACAGCTGGTATAATGCAGCCCCAGACAGTATCAGATACAGCTGGTATAATGCAGTCCCAGACAGTATCAGATACAGCTGGTATAATGCAGTCCCAGACAGTATCAGATACAGCTGGTATAATGCAGTCCCAGACAGTATCAGATACAGCTGGTATAATGCAGTCCCAGACAGTAATACAGCTGGTATAATGCAGTCCCAGACAGTATCAGATACAGCTGGTATAATGCAGTCCCAGACAGTATCAGATACAGCTGGTATAATGCAGTCCCAGACAGTATCAGATACAGCTGGTATAATGCAGTCCCAGACAGTATCAGATACAGCTGGTATAATGCAGTCCCAGACAGTAATACAGCTGGTATAATGCAGTCCCAGACAGTAATACAGCTGGTATAATGCAGTCCCAGACAGTATCAGATACAGCTGGTATAATGCAGTCCCAGACAGTATCAGTATACAGCTGGTATAATGCAGTCCCAGACAGTATCAGATACAGCTGGTATAATGCAGTCCCAGACAGTATGATACAGCTGGTATAATGCAGTCCCAGACAGTATCAGATACAGCTGGTATAATGCAGTCCCAGACAGTATCAGATACAGCTGGTATAATGCAGTCCCAGACAGTATCAGATACAGCTGGTATAATGCAGTCCCAGACAGTATCAGATACAGCTGGTATAATGCAGTCCCAGACAGTATCAGTATACAGCTGGTATAATGCAGTCCCAGACAGTATCAGTATACAGCTGGTATAATGCAGTCCCAGACAGTATCAGATACAGCTGGTATAATGCAGTCCCAGACAGTATCAGATAAGCTGGTATAATCGTCCCAGACAGTATCAGATACAGCTGGTATAATGCAGTCCCAGACAGTCTCAGATACAGCTGGTATAATGCAGTCCCAGACAGTATATACAGCTGGTATAATGCAGTCCCAGACAGTATCAGATACAGCTGGTATAATGCAGTCCCAGACAGTATCAGATACAGCTGGTATAATGCAGTCCCAGACAGTATCAGATACAGCTGGTATAATGCAGTCCCAGACAGTATCAGATACAGCTGGTATAATGCAGTCCCAGACAGTATCAGATACAGCTGGTATAATGCAGTCCCAGACAGTATCAGATACAGCTGGTATAATGCAGTCCCAGACAGTATCAGATACAGCTGGTATAATGCAGTCCCAGACAGTATCAGTATACAGCTGGTATAATGCAGTCCCAGACAGTATAATACAGCTGGTATAATGCAGTCCCAGACAGTATCAGATACAGCTGGTATAATGCAGTCCCAGACAGTATCAGATACAGCTGGTATAATGCAGTCCCAGACAGTATCAGATACAGCTGGTATAATGCAGTCCCAGACAGTATCAGATACAGCTGGTATAATGCAGTCCCAGACAGTATCAGATACAGCTGGTATAATGCAGTCCCAGACAGTATCAGATACAGCTGGTATAATGCAGTCCCAGACAGTATCAGATACAGCTGGTATAATGCAGTCCCAGACAGTATCAGATACAGCTGGTATAATGCAGTCCCAGACAGTAATACAGCTGGTATAATGCAGTCCCAGACAGTAATACAGCTGGTATAATGCAGTCCCAGACAGTATCAGATACAGCTTGTATAATGCAGTCCCAGACAGTAATACAGCTGGTATAATGCAGTCCCAGACAGTAATACAGCTGGTATAATGCAGTCCCAGACAGTATCAGATACAGCTGGTATAATGCAGTCCCAGACAGTAATACAGCTGGTATAATGCAGTCCCAGACAGTATCAGTATACAGCTGGTATAATGCAGTCCCAGACAGTATCAGATACAGCTGGTATAATGCAGTCCCAGACAGTATCAGATACAGCTGGTATAATGCAGTCCCAGACAGTATCAGTATACAGCTGGTATAATGCAGTCCCAGACAGTATCAGATACAGCTGGTATAATGCAGTCCCAGACAGTAATACAGCTGGTATAATGCAGTCCCAGACAGTATCAGATACAGCTGGTATAATGCAGTCCCAGACAGTATCAGATACAGCTGGTATAATGAAGTCCCAGACAGTATCAGTATATATGAGCGTTTTGATTCTGACGAGGGAAATCAACGAGTGTATTGCAGGCTGCAGCTTGGCCTAGTTGTTCACTGACTCTTCTCTTCTTCTTAGATAATCTCTTATCTTATCTGAGCCCCAAATGGCACCCTATCCCCTTTTATAGTGCACTGCTTTTGATCAGCTAAAGCTGCAAAATAACATGTTTAAGTTTATATAACAACAACATGCCTGTATAGTTACATAAAACCATATTCTGGTTTATGTAACATTAGATTTTTATGCTGCTCCTCTTGTTTGGGCTTTGATCAGATTTTTTGACAGAACTTTTATTCTATAACAGATCTGTGCGGTTTGATATAATTACATATTCACAACAAACCTTTTTTTTTTTTTTTTACTTCCTGATTTGGAGTTGCATATTAATAAGAGGGGCGGGGTTACTTCCGTATTTGGAGTGTTTGCGTCAGTATGATGTCAGGTTCATGGCAGTATGATGTCAGGGTCATGGCAGTATGATGTCAGGTTCATGGCAGTATGATGTCAGGGTCATGGCAGTATGATGTCAGGGTCATGGCAGTATGATGTCAGGGTCATGGCAGTATGATGTCAGGGTCATGGCGGTATGATGTCAGGGTCATGGCAGTATGATGTCAGGGTCATGGCAGTATGATGTCAGGGGTCATGGCAGTATGATGTCAGGGTCATGGCAGTATGATGTCAGGGTCATGGCAGTATGATGTCAGGGTCATGGCAGTATGATGTCAGGGTCATGGCAGTATGATGTCAGGGTCATGGCAGTATGATGTCAGGGTCATGGCAGTATGATGTCAGGGTCATGGCAGTATGATGTCAGGGTCATGGCAGTATGATGTCAGGGTCATGGCAGTATGATGTCAGGATGACGCTGTAACGTGACAACCTCTTCGCTTTTTCATTTATTTTTACTTTTAAGGAGAGGGGAGGGGAGGAGGAGAGGGAGAGGGAGAGGGAGAGGGAGAGGGAGAGGGTGAGGAGAGGAGAGGAGAGGATAGGAGAGGAGAGGCCCGGCCCGGCACGGTAGCATACACTACATGACCAAAAGTAGAGGACCTGCTTGTCGAACATCCTTCCCAGAAGAGTGGAGGCTGTTATAGCAGCAAAGGGGGGGGGACCAACTCCATATTAATGCCCAGGATTTTGGAATGAGCTTTCCACTAGATGTTGGAACATTGTTGCTTCAATTCAGCCACAAGAGTATTATTGAGGCCGGGCACTCATGTTGGGCGATTAGGCCTGGCTCGCAGTCGGCGTTCCAATTCATCCCAAAGGTGTTCGATGGGGTTGAGGTCAGGGCTCTGTGCAGGCCAGTCACATTCTTCCACACCGATCTCGACAAACCATTTCTGTATGGACCTCGCTTTGTGCACGGGGGCATTGTCATGCTGAAACAGGAAAGGGCCTTCCCCAAACTGTTGCCACAAAGTTGGAAGCACAGAATCGTCTAGAATGTAATTGTATGCTGTAGCGTTAAGATTTCCCTTCACTGGAACTAAGGGGCCTAGCCCAAACCATGAAAAACAGCCCCAGACCATTATTCCTCCTCCACCAAAATTTACAGTTGGCACTATGCATTGTGGCAGGTAGCGTTCTCCTGGCATCCGCCAAACCCAGATTAGTCCTTCGGACTGCCAGATGGTGAAGCGTGATTCATCACTCCAGAGAACGCGTTTCCACTGCTCCAGAGTCCAATGGCGGTGAGCTTTACACCACTCCAGCCGACGCTTGGCATTGCGCTTGGTGATCTTAGGCTTCAGTTAACAGTTATTGTGTGGACGTTGCTTTCAGAGGCCGTTTGGAACTCGGTAGTGAGTGTTGCAACTGAGGACAGACAATCTTTACGCGCTACGTGCTTCAGCACTCTTGTGGTCCCGTTCTGTGACCTTGTGTGGCCTACCACTTCGCGGCTGAGCTGTTGTTGCTCCTAGACGTTTCCACTTCACAATAACAGCACTTACAGTTGACCGGGGCAGCTCTAGCAGGGCAGAAATATGACGAATTGACTTGTTGGAAAGGTGGCATCTTATGACGGTGCCACGTTGAAAGTCACTGAGCTCTTCAGTACGGGCCATTCTCCTGCCAATGTTTTGTCTATGGAGATTGCATGGCTGTGTGCTCGATTTTTACACACCTGTCAGCACCTGTCAGCAACGGGTGTGGCTGAAATAGCCGAATCCACTCATTTGAAAGCGCTGTCCATACTTTTGTACTCATAGTGAATTAAATATTAAACGTCTTTAAATAATAGCAGCAGCTGTGGCCATAAAGGGGTAGAGAGAGAGTATTTACTCAAACGCTGATCTTTGGTAATCAGAGATCTAACTTAATGTCATCCATCTGGATCTCTTATTCCCTATTTATACCATGGCATTGTTGAATACTTGTTTCTGATTGGCTTTAAGGGCATTCTAGAGCGTGCATTATTTCCCTTTTTATAAACTGGGTGGTTCGAGCCCTGAATGCTGATTGGCTGAAAGCCCGTGGTATATCAGACCGTACACCATGGGTATGACAAAACATTTATTTTTACTGCTGTTATTATGTTGGTAACCAGTTTATAATAGCAAAAATGCATCTCAGGGGTTTGTGGTGTATGGCCAATATACCTCGGCTAAGGGCTGTGTCCAGGTACTCCACGTTGCGTCGTGCGTAAGAACAGCCCTTAGCCGCTGTATATTGGCCATATACCACACCCCCTCGGGCCTTATTGCTTAAATAACACACTGTACATTTGCACGGTAGAATTTAAATGGCTGTAGTTCATTCTTACATTTTCTGTGTTTGAGCTGCTTTTGAAAGCAAAAGTCGAATTGAAAACAGCATTGGTTTTCTTGAATTGTATTTTCATAATAGCAAGCTAGGACTGATGGTTTGGTTCGCTAAACTAGCAAGTCTGTTTGTTTGGTTACCACAGCAACTACTGTAGTTATCCAGTAGACTTGCTAGCTACTTCAGTGGATGTTGAAAACATTTCTATCTGCAAATGAACACATTTCTAGTGGCAAATGAACACATTTCTACCGGAAAATGAACACATTTCTAGTGGCAAATGAACACATTTCTAGTGGCAAATGAACACATTTCTACCGGAAAATGAACACATTTCTACCGGCAAATGAACACATTTCTAGTGGCAAATGAACACATTTCTACCGGAAAATGAACACATTTCTACCGGAAAATGAACATATTTCTAGTGGCAAATGAACACATTTCTAGTGGCAAATGAACACATTTCTAGTGGCAAATGAACACATTTCTACCGGAAAATTAACACATTTCTAGTGGCAAATGAACACATTTCTAGTGGCAAATGAACACATTTCTACCGGAAAATGAATACATTTCTAGTGGCAAATGAATACATTTCTAGTGGCAAATGAATACATTTCTAGTGGCAAATGAACACATTTCTAGTGGCAAATTGTAGCCATGGTATAAAAGGGATAATCAACTTGGGGCTCTGTGCTTCTCTGGAAAATAATGCATCTCCGTGGAAGGTTAGTTCCACCCTTCTAGAGCGTTGTGGAACACACCTTCCACGTCGTTCATTATTTTCCATGGAATGCATAGCCCCTCGTTGATTATCCCTCACACAGTGCAATACTTTTCACCAGAGGCCAATGGATCTTTACAATGCAGTTAACTACTACAATATGTGACGCAGTAGCAGCTTAATATAAAGAGCTGCAACTTAATGTAAAGAGCTGCAACTTAATGTAAAGAGCAGCAACTTAATGTAAAGAGCTGCAGCTTAATGTAAAGAGCAGCAACTTAATGTAAAGAGCTGCAGCTTAATGTAAAGAGCTGCAACTTAATGTAAAGAGCTGCAACTTAATGTAAAGAGCAGCAACTTAATGTAAAGAGCTGCAGCTTAATGTAAAGAGCAGCAACTTAATGTAAAGAGCTGCAGCTTAATGTAAAGAGCTGCAACTTAATGTAAAGAGCTGCAGCTTAATGTAAAGAGCTGCAACTTAATGTAAAGAGCAGCAACTTAATGTAAAGAGCTGCAACTTAATGTAAAGAGCAGCAACTTAATGTAAAGAGCTGCAGCTTAATGTAAAGAGCAGCAGCTTAATGTATAGAGCTGCAACTTAATGTAAAGAGCTGCAACTTAATATAAAGAGCTGCAACTTAATGTAAAGAGCTGCAGCTTAATGTAAAGAGCAGCAGCTTAATGTAAAGAGCTGCAACTTAATGTAAAGAGCTGCAACTTAATGTAAAGAGCTGCAACTTAATGTAAAGAGCTGCAACTTAATGTAAAGAGCAGCAACTTAATATATAGAGCAGCAACTTAATGTAAAGAGCTGCAACTTAATGTAAAGAGCAGCAACTTAATATATAGAGCAGCAACTTAATGTAAAGAGCAGCAACTTAATGTAAAGAGCAGCAACTTAATATATAGAGCAGCAACTTAATGTAAAGAGCAGCAACTTAATGTAAAGAGCAGCAACTTAATATATAGAGCAGCAACTTAATGTAAAGAGCAGCAACTTAATGTAAAGAGCAGCAACTTAATGTAAAGAGCTGCAACATAATGTAAAGAGCTGCAACTTAATGTAAAGAGCTGCAACCTAATGTAAAGAGCTGCAACTTAATGTAAAGAGCTGCAACTTAATGTAAAGAGCTGCAACTTAATGTAAAGAGCTGCAACTTAATGTAAAGAGCTGCAACTTAATATAAAGAGCTGCAACTTAATATAAAGAGCTGCAACTTAATGTAAAGAGCTGCAACTTAATGTAAAGAGCTGCAACTTAATGTAAAGAGCTGCAACTTAATGTAAAGAGCTGCAACATAATGTAAAGAGCTGCAACATAATGTAAAGAGCTGCAACTTAATGTAAAGAGCTGCAACTTAATATAAAGAGCTGCAACTTAATGTAAAGAGCTGCAACTTAATGTAAAGAGCTGCAACTTAATGTAAAGAGCTGCAACATAATGTAAAGAGCTGCAACTTAATGTAAAGAGCAGCAACTTAATGTAAAGAGCTGCAGCTTAATGTAAAGAGCTGCAACTTAATGTAAAGAGCTGCAACTTAATGTAAAGAGCTGCAACTTAATGTAAAGAGCTGCAACTTAATGTAAAGAGCTGCAACTTAATGTAAAGAGCAGCAACTTAATGTAAAGAGCTGCAACTTAATGTAAAGAGCTGCAACTTAATGTAAAGAGCTGCAACTTAATGTAAAAGGTTACCAACTAAATGCATTGAGAACAAAAGGTAGAACAACATATACAATTGAACTGCATTCCTTAAACTGTACCTCTCATATTGCTAGATGTATCCTAAGAGATAGGACACTTTAAAGAACATCCATTATGTCTTTTCTGTTTCTGCGTCCCTATTCCACATATAGTGCACTACTTTTGACCTGAGCCCCTATGGTAAGTAAGTAGTGCACTATATACAGGGAATAGGGTGCCATTTGGGACAGGGAGACAGATTCATATTGATGCTGTGCCTTTCATCAGAACTACAGTGAGATTATCCATTTCAACTGCCTTCCTTCCTCGCCAGGGGTCAGCTATGAAAGCAACAAAGATTGCGGCCCAAATGGCACCCTGTTCCCTAGTGCACTACCTTTGACCTGAGACATATGGTAAGTAAGTAGTACACTATATATTGGGAATAGGGTGCCATTTGGTACTCTGTCTGTGGGGATCTGTAGCCTTGCTAGACTCCTGGGATCCATTTCACATCCCTGATCAGACCATCTCTGGCAGACACCTCTTATTACACTATGATCTCAATATTACTGCATTATTACACTATGAACTCAATATTACTGCATTATTACACTATGAACACAATATTACTGTATTATTACACTATGAACACAATATTACTGTATTATTACACTATGAACTCAATATTACTGTATTATTACACTATGAACTCAATATTACTGTATTATTACACTATGAACTCAATATTACTGTATTATTACACTATGAACTCAATATTACTGTATTATTACACTATCAACACAATATTACTGTATTATTACACTATGAACACAATATTACTGTATTATTACACTATGAACACAATATTACTGTATTATTACAATATGAACACAATATTACTGTATTATTACACTATGAACACAATATTACTGTATTATTACACTATGAACACAATATTACTGTATTATTACACTACTATATCAACAGTATTACTGTATTAATTATACTATTAACTATCAACAGTATTACTGTATTACTACACTATTACACTATTTACTATCAACACAATTTACTGTATTATTACTTTAACTATTTTTACATTTACATTTACGTCATTTAGCAGACACTCTTATCCAGAGCGACTTACAAATTGGTGCATTCAACTTATGATAGCCAGTGGGACAACCACCTTTTTCTCTTCTTTTTTTATGGGGGGGAGGGGATTACTTTATACTATTCCAGGTATTCCTTAAAGAGGTGGGGTTTCAAGTGTCTCCGGAAGGTGGTCAGTGACTCCGCTGTCCTGGCGTCGTGAGGGAGCTTGTTCCACCATTGGGGTGCCAGAGCAGCGAATAGCTTTGACTGGGCTGAGCGGGAACTGTGCTTCAGCAGAGGTAGGGGAGCCAGCAGGCCAGAGGTGGATGAACGCAATGCCCTCGTTTGGGTGTAGGGACTGATCAGAGCCTGAAGGTACGGAGGTGCCGTTCCCCTCACAGCTCCGTAGGCAAGCACCATGGTCTTGTAGTAGATGCAAGCCTCAACTGGAAGCCAGTTAACACAATATTGCTGTATTACACTATATCAACACATTACTGTAATATTACACTATTACACTAACAGCACAATATTACTGTATTATTCCACTAATATATCAACACAATATTACTGTATTATTCCACTAATATATCAACACAATATTACTGCATTATTACACTATTAACTATCAAATCAAATCAAATTGTATTTGTCACATACGCCGAATACAACAGGTGTAGACCTTAACGTGAAATGCTTACTTACAAGCCCTTAACCAACAATGCAGTTCAAGAAATAGAGTTAAGAAAATATTTACTAAATAAACTAAAGTAAAAAAAAAAAAAAAAAAAAGGTACACAATAAAATAACAATACCGAGGCTATATATACAGGGGGTGCCGGTACCGAGTCAATGTGCGGGGGCACAGGTTAGTCTAGGTAATTGAGGTAAATTGTACATGTAGGTAGGGGTAAAGTGACTATGCATAGATAATAAACAGAGGGTAGCAGCAGTGTAAAAACAAAGAGTGGGGGAGTGTCAATGTAAATAGTCCGGGTGGCCATTTGATTAATTGTTCAGCAGTCTTATGGCTTGGGGGTAGAAGCTGATAAGGAGCCTTTTGGACCTAGACTTGGCGCTCCGGTATCGCTTGCCGTCAACACAATATTACTGTATCATTGACATGAAGCAAATAGAAATTGAATTGTTTTTTACCAATATATTATTATTTGTGGGAGAAACAAAATAAGTGGTAATATCATGTTATGCTGCAAACTATCAATTTCATTAGAATAAATACAATATTTTAAAGGCTGTGATGATTCTACTGAAAACGAACAAAAGCTTATAGTGTTTCTTGGGAATGAGTTAAAAGTGAGAGCGTCGTCTGAGATCTGTGTTGTAATTCAGAGCAACAGTTTATGGCACCCGGTGTTTCCCCTGATGTTAGAGCACTGGTGTGGACGTAATCACAGCTGACACCACTTCCAATGTTCAGAGTCCAATCCCCTCTCCCTACCGGACCTCTACTTCCCTCCCTCTCTTCCTAGACCCCCCGCATACTTCTGTCAAAGTCAATATTGTCTTGGGTCACTTCACAGACCTTTCCAGCCTCATAATATTGGTACTGTGTACACATACATAAACTACATGACCATACTGTATAATACCATAAACTACATGACCATACTGTATACTATCATAAACTACATTACCATACTGTATAATAATAATAATATGCCATTTAGCAGACGCTTTTATCCAAAGCGACTTACAGTCATGCGTGCATACATTTTTTTGTGTATGGGTGGTCCCGGGGATCGAACCCACTACCTTGGCGTTACAAGCGCCGTGCTCTACCAGCTGAGCTACAGAGGACCATACTGTATAATATCATAAACTACATTACCATACTGTATAACATCATAAACTACATTACCATACTGTATAATACCATAGACTACATTACCATACTGTATAATATCATAAACTACATTACCATACTGTATAATATCATAAACTACATGACCATACTGTATAACAGCATATAAACTACATTACCATACTGTATAATATCATAAACTACATTACCATACTGTATAACATCATAAACTACATTACCATACTGTATAATATCATAAACTACATGACCATACTGTATAATATCATAAACTACATTACCATACTGTATAATATCATAAACTAAATTACCATACTGTATAACATCATAAACTACATTACCATACTGTATAATATCATAAACTAAATTACCATACTGTATAACATCATAAACTACATTACCATACTGTATAACATCATAAACTACATTACCATACTGTATAATATCATAAACTACATTACCATACTGTATAGCATCATAAACTACATTACCATACTGTATAATATCATAAACTACATGACCATACCGTATAACATCATAAACTACATTACCATACTGTATAATATCATAAACTACATTACCATAATGTATAGCGTCATATAAACTACATTACCATATTGTATAACATCATATAAACTACATTACCATACTGTATAACACCATATAAACTACATCACCATACTGTATAATATCATAAACTACATTACCATACTGTATAATATCATAAACTACATGACCATACTGTATATTATCATATAAACTACATTACCATACTGTATAATATCATATCAACTACATTACCATACTGTATAGCGTCATTTAAACTACATTACCATATTGTATAACATCATATAAACTACATTACCATACTGTATAACACCATATAAACTACATCACCATACTGTATAACATCATATAAACTACATCACCATACTGTATAACATCATATAAACTACATGACCATACTGTATAATATCATAAACTACATGACCATACTGTATAATATCATAAACTACATTACCATACTGTATAATATCATAAACTACATGACCATACTGTATAACAGCATATAAACTACATGACCATACTGTATAACAGCATATCAACTACATTACCATACTGTATAACATCATAAACTACATTACCATACTGTATAATATCATAAACTACATGACCATACTGTATAATATCATAAACTACATTACCATACTGTATAATATCATAAACTACATGACCATACTGTATATTATCATATAAACTACATTACCATACTGTATAATATCATATCAACTACATTACCATACTGTATAGCGTCATATAAACTACATTACCATATTGTATAACATCATATAAACTACATTACCATACTGTATAACACCATATAAACTACATCACCATACTGTATAACATCATATAAACTACATCACCATACTGTATAACATCATATAAACTACATGACCATACTGTATAATACCATAAACTACATGACCATACTGTATAATATCATAAACTACATTACCATACTGTATAATAATAATAATATGCCATTTAGCAGACGCTTTTATCCAAAGCGACTTACAGTCATGCGTGCATACATTTTTTTGTGTATGGGTGGTCCCGGGGATCGAACCCACTACCTTGGCGTTACAAGCGCCGTGCTCTAACAGCTGAGCTACAGAGGACCATACTGTATAATATCATAAACTACATTACCATACTGTATAACATCATAAACTACATTACCATACTGTATAATACCATTGACTACATTACCATACTGTATAATATCATAAACTACATTACCATACTGTATAATATCATAAACTACATGACCATACTGTATAACAGCATATAAACTACATTACCATACTGTATAATATCATAAACTACATTACCATACTGTATAACATCATAAACTACATTACCATACTGTATAATATCATAAACTACATGACCATACTGTATAATATCATAAACTACATTACCATACTGTATAATATCATAAACTAAATTACCATACTGTATAACATCATAAACTACATTACCATACTGTATAATATCATAAACTAAATTACCATACTGTATAACATCACAAACTACATTACCATACTGTATAACATCATAAACAACATTACCATACTGTATAATATCATAAACTAAATTACCATACTGTATAACATCATAAACTACATTACCATACTGTATAATATCATAAACTACATGACCATACCGTATAACATCATAAACTACATTACCATACTGTATAATATCATAAACTCCATTACCATACTGTATAGCGTCATATAAACTACATTACCATATTGTATAACATCATATAAACTACATTACCATACTGTATAACACCATATAAACTACATCACCATACTGTATAATATCATAAACTACATTACCATACTGTATAATATCATAAACTACATGACCATACTGTATATCATCATATAAACCACATTACCATACTGTATAATATCATATCAACTACATTACCATACTGTATAGCGTCATATAAACTACATTACCATATTGTATAACATCATATAAACTACATTACCATACTGTATAACACCATATAAACTACATCACCATACTGTATAACATCATATAAACTACATCACCATACTGTATAACATCATATAAACTACATGACCATACTGTATAATATCATAAACTACATGACCATACTGTATAATATCATAAACTACATCACCATACTGTATAACATCATATAAACTACATGACCATACTGTATAATATCATATAAACTACATGACCATACTGTATAATATCATAAACTACATTACCATACTGTATAATATCATAAACTACATGACCATACTGTATAACAGCATATAAACTACATGACCATACTGTATAACAGCATATAAACTACATTACCATACTGTATAACATCATAAACTACATTACCATACTGTATAATATCATAAACTACATTACCATACTGTATAATATCATAAACTACATGACCATACTGTATATTATCATATAAACTACATTACCATACTGTATAATATCATATCAACTACATTACCATACTGTATAGCGTCATATAAACTACATTACCATATTGTATAACATCATATAAACTACATTACCATACTGTATAACACCATATAAACTACATCACCATACTGTATAACATCATATAAACTACATCACCATACTGTATAACATCATATAAACTACATGACCATACTGTATAATATCATAAACTACATGACCATACTGTATAATATCATAAACTACATAACCATACTGTATAATATCATAAACTACATGACCATACTGTATAATATCATATAAACTACATTACCATACTGTATAATATCATAAGCAGAAGGTGGAGAGTCCCTATTGCAGGTTAACCTACTCATTCAAGGGTTTTTCTTTATTTTTACTATTTTTTTACATTGTAGAATAATAGTGAAGACATCAAAACTATGAAATAACACATATGGAATCATGTAGTAACCAAAAAAGTGTTAAACAAATCAAAATATATTTTATATTTGAGATTCTTCAAATGGGCACCCTTTGCCTTGATGACAGCTTTGCACACTCTTGGCAGAGGAAGGCAGATGGTTTTAAAGTAGTGATGAGAAGTGGCTCTGTCTCTCTCTCCCTCCCTTCTCTTGCTCCGGAGCGGCAGTTTCTGTTACTTTAGGCCTGCTGTGTGCTGCGTACCTCAATTACTTATTAAACAAGATTGTGTTCCACCACCGAATTACCCAACACACACACACACACACAGCTTTTATTTTAGTGACATTTCTGGACTTTTTTGGAAGTAAAAATGTTTGGCCATTAAAAAAATCAAATTTTCCCTAAACCTAACCCTAACCCTAACCTTAACCGTAACCCCCAAAACCTTAACCCTAACCCTTAAGCTTAAAATAGCATTTGAATAAATTCAGGACGTGTGTGTCCTTGTCAGGACATTCGGATGAATTGTTAGGACATTGGGGTCCTGCTAAGGTAGGGAAACGTGCTCATTATACAATAGCTGCAAAAAAAAACACTTGAACCTGCGAAGAGGACATCGCTGACTGAGATCTCTGTCAAGGAAAGAGTGCAGGGTGTGAAACGATGACTATGATGACCAGTGATTCGTGGCCACAGTGTTACGCTGCTTTAAAGGTCACGCAGAGGAGATGGGAAACACTTCTCTCTGGATGCGTCTCGAATGGCACCCTATTCCCTACATGGTGCACTACTTTAGACCAGAGAATGGCCCCCTATTCCCTACATGGTGCACTACTTTAGACCAGAGAATGGCGCCCTATTCCCTACATGGCGCACTACATTAGACCAGAGAATGGCACCCTGTTCCCTACATAGCGCACTACATTTGACCAGAGAATGGCACCCTATTCCCTACATAGCGCACTACTTTAGACCAGAGCCCTGCGGCACGATGCCTTCGCCGTATCAGAGGAGACCATTAATGACAGCGCTGCCTGCCTTCTCAAAGGTCCTTATCTGGGTTATCTGGGTTTATCTGGGTTATTAATAAAATACACCAGTACTGAAAACATTTTATGGTCATTTAAGATGATTCAATTTCACGACGTAGTAAGTTGTTGGCGTTTTCAGTTGTAGTTTAAACGGGTACATCTTCAATGGCACCCTATTCTAAAGTAGTGGACTACAGAGGGAATAGGGTGCCATTCTCTGGTCTAAAGTAGTGGACTACAGAGGGAATAGGGTGCCATTCTCTGGTTTAAAGTAGTGGACTACAGAGGGAATAGGGTGCCATTCTCTGGTCTAAAGTAGTGGACTACAGAGGGAATAGGGTGCCATTCTCTGGTCTAAAGTAGTGGACTACAGAGGGAATAGTGCCATTCTCTGGTCTAAAGTAGTGGACTACAGAGGGAATAGGGTGCCATTCTCTGGTCTAAAGTAGTGGACTACAGAGGGAATAGGGTGCCATTCTCTGGTCTAAAGTAGTGGACTACAGAGGGAATAGGGTGCCATTCTCTGGTCTAAAGTAGTGGACTACAGAGGGAATAGGGTGCCATTCTCTGGTCTAAAGTAGTGGACTACAGAGGGAATAGGGTGCCATTTGGTCCAAGAACACAGCACTACTTTTCTCTATGCAACTTAAAGTGAATAAAAGTAGTGTGTGTTGGTTCAACTGCGTGGAAAATAGACTCAGCCATGTCGCTGTGTGTTATTTAGGCAAAAGGCCCTATACACACCATGGCTAAAGGGCTGATCTTAGTCCCACATTATTTTAGTATGTCCCTTTTTGGATGTGCGTAAAGCCTCCATAGTCTGTGTTGTTTTAATATTATATGGCCACGGGGAGAAATGATGGTGTAAGTGTGACATAGCCTATTTAAAACAAGTTGTTTTTGTTTAGAATTTGATTCGAATTATTCATTCTCTTTTTAGGCCTTATCAATAATGAATTGAATCTTGCTTATTGACAATGTTTGGCATGTCCATGCTCAGCCATAATGT
The DNA here is from genome assembly GCF_020615455.1 of Coregonus clupeaformis. NCBI lineage: Eukaryota > Metazoa > Chordata > Actinopteri > Salmoniformes > Salmonidae > Coregonus > Coregonus clupeaformis. Next base: position 43,759,591 of record NC_059196.1, read on the forward strand.
AATTTACAGTAGGCCTAGCCCCTACACCAGTGTGAATGCTATGGAAGCCATGCAACTACTTAGAACAAAGTGGACTGCAAATGGGTTCAAGTTAACGTATTTAGCAAAGATAGGTCTGCATTTAGTTATTTTGTTCCTGTAAGCCATTTAACAAACTATAACGGACTAACATTGGAATTGGAGTTGATTCCAAGGCAATACATAAAAGACCGTAAATACACAACTTGAAGCAACCACATATTTCGCCACGAGGCACGTTCTGATTGGCCAGTGAGGGGCCGAGCCTCGAGACACCCATAACTTGTTTATTGATCCAAACCCAGCCCTTTCGCGCCAACGCCACCAAGTGGCGCCGATAATTGTGAGAGTGAAAAATAGAACAAATATCTCTGACACACCCCTTAACCTATAGCGTTACCGTCTGCCCTTAGATTGACCGTTGGTTTGTTAAAATAGATATATATATATATATATATATATATATATAAAAAAAATTTCTCCCACCTTTATTTAACCAGGTAAGCCAGTTGAGAACAAGTTCTCATTTACAACTGCGACCTGGCCAAGATAAAGCAAAGCAGTGCGATAAAAACAACAACACAGAGTTACATATGGGGTAAAACAAAACATACAGTCAAAAATACAACAGAAAATATATATACAGTGTGTGCAAATGTAGCAAGTTATGGAGGTAAGGCAATAAATAGGCTATAGTGCAAAATAATTACAATTTCGTATTAACACTGGAATGATAGATGTGCAGAAGATGATGTGCAAATAGAGATACTGGGGTGCAAAAGAGCAAAATAAATAACAATATAGGGATGAGGTAGTTGGGTGGGCTAATTTCAGATGGGCTGTGTACAGGTGCAGTGATCGGTAAGCTGCTCGGACAACTGATGCTTAAAGTTAGTGAGGGAGATAAGAGTCTCCAGCTTCAGAGATTTTTGCAATTCGTTCCAGTCATTTGCAGCAGAGAACTAGAAGGAATGGCGGCCAAAGGAGGTGTTGGCTTTGGGGATGACCAGTGAGATATACAGTGGGGGAAAAAAGTATTTAGTCAGCAACCAATTGTGCAAGTTCTCCCACTTAAAAAGATGAGAGAGGCCTGTAATTTTCATCATAGGTACACGTCAACTATGACAGACAAAATGAGAAAAAAAAATCCAGAAAATCACATTGTACGATTTTTAATGAATTTATTTGCAAATTATGGTGGAGCATACTACGGGTGGGTGTTGCTATGGTGACCAATGAGCTAAGATAAGGCAGGGATTTGCCTAGAAGTGATTTATAGATAACCTGGAGCCAGTGGGTTTGGCGACGAATATGTAGTGAGGACCAGCCAACAAGAGCGTACAGGTCACAGTGGTGGGTAGTATATGGGGCTTTGGTGACAAAACGGATGGCACTGTGATAGACTACATCCAATTTGCTGAGTAGAGTGTTGGAGGCTATTTTGTAAATGACATCGCCGAAGTGTGTGTGCGTGTGTGATTGTGTGTGTGTGTGTGTGTGTGTGTGCATGACTCCCTGCTGTGAACCGCTGTGGAATGTGAAATGTGAATCCATGAACAACATATCTATCTTAAAGGTTCCCTGTGAGGAAGGTCAAAGGTTCCCTGTGAGGAAGGTTCCCTGTGAGGAAGGTTCCCTGTGAGGAAGGTCCCATGTGAGGAAGGTTCCCTGTGAGGAAGGTTCCCTGTGAGGAAGGTCAAAGGTTCCCTGTGAGGAAGGTTCCCTGTGAGGAAGGTCAAAGGTTTCCTGTGAGGAAGGTCAAAGTATAAGTGATCCAGCAGAGAAATGTCGCAATAATCGACTTGATTAATAGTGAGACTGGGCGTGCATCCCAAATGACACCCTATTCCCTAGTGCGTTTTGTTACGTTACAGCCTTCTAAAATTGATTAAATTGTTTTTTTCCCTCATCAATCTACACACAATACCCCATAATGACCCAATACCCCATAATGACCCAATACCCCATAATGACCCAATACCCCATAATGACCCAATACCCCATAATGACCCAATACCCCATAATGACCCAATACCCCATAATGACCCAATACCCCATAATGACCCAATACCCCATAATGACAAAGCGACAACAGGTTTTTAGAAGTTTTTGCAAATGTATTATTTACATAAGTATTCAGACCCTTTGCTAAGACACTCGCAATTGAGCTCAGGTGCATCCTGTTTCCATTGATCATCCTTGAGATGTTTCTACAACTTGATTGGAGTCCACCTGTGGTAAATTCAATTGATTTGACATGATTTGGAAAGGCACACACCTGTCTATATAAGGTCACACAGTTGACAGTGCATGTCAGAGCAAAAACCAAGCCATGAGGTCGAAGGAATTGTCCGTAGAGCTCCGAGACAGGATTGTGTCGAGGCACAGATCTGGGGAAGGGTACCAAAAAATGGTGACCAAGAAACCGATGGTTACTCTTGACAGAGCTCCAGAGTTCCTCTGTGGAGATGGGAGAACCTTCCAGAAGGACAACCATCTCTGCAGCACTCCACCAATCAGGCCTTTATGGTAGAGTGGCCAGACAGAAGCCACTCCTCAGTAAAAGACACGTGACAGCCCGCTTGGAGTTTGCCAAAAGGCACCTAAAGGACTCTCAGACCATGAGAATCAAGATCCTCTGGTCTGATAAAACCAAGATTTGGCCTGAATGCAAAGCGTCACGTCTGAAGGAAATCTGGCACCATCCCTACAATGAAGCATGGTGGTGGCAGCTTCATGTTGTGGGGATGTTTTTCAGCAGCAGGTACTGGGAGACTAGTCAGGATCGAGGGAAAGATGAACAGAGCAAAGTACAGAGAGATCATTGATGAAAACCTGCTCCAGAGCGCTCAGGACTTCAGACTGGGGCGAAGGTTCACCTTCCAACAGGACAATGACCCTAAGCTCACAGCCAAGACAACGCAGGAGTGGCTTCGGGACAAGTCTCTGAATGTCCTTGAGTGGCCCAGCCAGAACCCGGACTTGGACCCGATCGAACATCTCTGGAGAGACCTGAGAATAGCTGTGCAGCGATGCTCCCCATCCAACCTGACAGAGCTTGAGAGGATCTGCAGAGAAGAATGGGAGAAACTCCCCAAATACAGGCGTGCCAAGCTTGTAGCGTCATACCCAAGAAGACTCGAGGCTGTAATCTCTGCCAAAGGTTCTTCAACAACGTACTGAGTAAAGGGTCTGAATACTTATGTAAATGTGATATTCAGTTTTTTCTATTTTTTAAACATTTACAAAAAAATCAAAAAGCCTGTTTTTGCTTTGTCATTATGGGGTATTACGTGTAGGTTGATGAGAGAGAGAGAGAGAGAGAGAGAGAGACTCAGCACAACCTTCAATAGACTATGCACCTTCAATAGACTATGCTCTCTTATCTGACATTTCTAACACAGGAAAATGCCCAATAATCTCCCAACACAGTTCTTTAAAATCTCCCCGAACGGGAAGGTCAGAGGGAGACATCTTAATCAAGGAAGGAGAATAAGGTGGAGTGTTTTACAGTTGTGTGGTGGGATAGTGCAGCTGTTTAAGATGGATGTAGTGTAGTTACATACCATGGTACTGTATATTGATGCTTTATATGTATGTAGCATACAGATGTAGGATGTTAATTTGATCACCCTGTTGCAGAGTAACTTTCTTGCAGTGTATTTGAGGTAAAAGGCTTCTGAAATGTGTAAGTTACACTTTCAGTACATTGCGTTTTTTAGAACAAAAATCATTCTACTGTAGCCTACCTTGAGAATCTTGTCTTTCTAAGATGGGAGAAAATAAATGGGTTTTACATTTGAACAAAGGACTAGGCTACTATAAATTATTTCCCAATTATTTTTTAAAATTGTCATTCTGTTTTAATAGTGGCCTTTTGAACAACAACCACAGTGAGTAGGCTACACATTTGACAACAAATAGTGAAGAAAACAGAATAGTCATGAAAACTACGAGGAATAACATAAGTTTAGTCCCAGCAAGCACATTAATTGACCCTTCCGCCTTTCCTTCAACATTGACTTATTTGGTACCATTGTTCGAAGCGCTGTCACCATGAACATGTTTAAAGTTAACTTGTCTCAGCAGCATACATATTTGATGCAAATAGGGTAGAAATTGCTTATTCGGTCGATATTACTTACCAAGCCCAGCAGAGCTGTTTTATCGAGACACAGATATCCTGTGCTTTTTCATTTGGCACATAGGCGCATACAGACGTATGCTGAAGCGGGCCATGGGCTCAGCCAGGACTTTTACTTTTGTAACTGAATGAAAACATTTTAACAATGTGATTTAACCGATTGATGTTGGGAGAAAATAGATGTCAACATGCTGAATGGTGTTAAATGCCTGTAAACAGCTTGGGGAGGATATTACCTCACAAACGTAATCCTGTAATACTAGGCCAGCTAGCTACCGGACGTGCAGTTTTCTGCAAAGGAGCAAACTTTGCTAGGCTGATGGAATGCTACTCAGAATCAGAGTCTGGAAGCCTAATCAGACGTGCTCATCATGGTTCTGACAGGAAAAAGGGAAACGATACAATGATACAACGATACAATGATACAATGATACAATGATACAATGATACAATGCAGCTCAAATGATATGGAACGACACCATCGGACATGAAACAACGATACAAATGTAACAGCGCAACAAAATAGATAAACTATTTTATTTTACAGGTGCCTTTTCATTTTAAGCACCGCTAGTGCTCTCCAACTGCGCTGAACCTGGCGCGCAGGAACCCGAGCAAATCTTTCCAGTGGGCAAAACCATTCATCTTGGGGTGCAAAATTCAATCTGTTAAAATGGACATCTACTTTTTTTCGGGTATTTTACCCCCATTTTCATGATATCCGATTGCGATCTTGCCTCATCACTGCAACTCCCCAAAGAGGCTCAGGAGAGGCGAAGGTCAAATCATGCGTCCTCCGAAACATGACCCGCCAAACCGTACTTCTTAACACCCGCCCGCACCAGTGGGTTGGAGGAAACACCGTTCAACCGACGACCGAAGTCAGCCTGCAGGCGCCCGGCCCGCCACAAGGAGTCACTAGAGCGCGATGAGCCAAGTAAAGCCCCCGCGGCCAAACCCTCCCCTAACCCAGACGACGCTGGGCCGATTGTGTGCCGGCCCTTTGGGACTCCCGGTCACGGCCAGTTGAGACACAGCTTGGGATTGAACCCGGGTCTGTAGTGACGCCTCAAGCACTGCGATGCAGTGCCTTAGACCGCTGTGCCACTCGGGAGGCTGAACATATCTATTTTAATTCAGACTAGCTCAAAGCATTACTAATCATTGAAAATGACAACTTTGAAAGTGGGGGTGCAGCCATGCCATGTCTACATGGCTCAGGCGCCTCCAGAGGAAACCCTGTGCTTGTTTCCTCACTTGTTAAACACAGATTTGGTGTTAACATGATTTGCGCCACTGCAGTCTCTCTCTCACGCATGCATGCACGCGCACACACACACACACACACACACAAAACAACACACACACACACACACACACACACAGCATAGTGAAATAACAGCCTGCCATCTGGAAGCTCTCCTCCTCCTCCTCAGTCGTAGCCTTGCAGGGCCCAATCACCTCAATTAAGTCCTAATTGTTCCCTGTTTTTATTCACTTATTTTATTTTACTCTTACGGACACACACACTAACTCACTCACTCACCTTCTGTGCCTGTTTAAAAAGCATGCTATGTACAGGTTATCATTCAATTATTATTATTGTAGAGAGACAGGCAGGGTGGTATGGTAGTGGTTCTGTAGAGAGGCAGGCAGCGTGGTGTGGTAGTGGTTCTGTAGAGAGGCAGGCAGGGTGCTATGGTTCTGTAGAGAGGCAGGCAGGGTGGTATGGTAGTGGTTCTGTAGACAGACAGGCAGCGTGGTATGGTAGTGGTTCTGTAGAGAGGCAGGCAGGGTGGTATGGTAGTGGTTCTGTAGAGAGGCAGGCAGGGTGGTGTGGTAGTGGTCCTGTAGAGAGGCAGGCAGGGTGCTATGGTTCTGTAGAGATGCAGGCAGGGTGGTATGGTAGTGGTTCTGTAGAGATGCAGGCAGGGTGGTATGGTAGTGGTTCTGTAGAGAGGCAGGCAGGGTGGTATGGTAGTGGTTCTGTAGAGAGGCAGGCAGGGTGGTATGGTTCTGTAGAGAGGCAGGCAGGGTGGTATGGTAGTGGTTCTGTAGAGATGCAGGCAGGGTGGTATGGTAGTGGTTCTGTAGAGAGGCAGGCAGGGTGGTGTGGTAGTGGTTCTGTAGAGAGGCAGGCAGGGTGGTATGGTAGTGGTTCTGTAGAGATGCAGGCAGGGTGGTATGGTAGTGGTTCTGTAGAGATGCAGGCAGGGTGGTATGGTAGTGGTTCTGTAGAGATGCAGGCAGGGTGGTATGGTAGTGGTTCTGTAGAGATGCAGGCAGGGTGGTATGGTAGTGGTTCTGTAGAGATGCAGGCAGGGTGGTATGGTAGTGGTTCTGTAGAGAGATAGGCCGGGTGGTATGGTAGTGGTTCTGTAGAGAGGCAGGCAGGGTGGTGTGGTAGTGGTTCTGTAGAGAGGCAGGCAGGGTGGTATGGTATGGTGGTTCGTTGGATTTAAAGCAGTTTTGGCGTGAGGCTTGTCAGCTGGCTGGCTGGTCGGCTGCTTGCTCTCAGCTCACGGTCTCTTATGTCAGAGTTGAACATCCAGAAAGGAGGTTATGTGTTTTTACCCCTGTACATATGTTTGCTCAGCTAGCTAATGATTAGTGCTGCCTGCTAGCTAATGACTAGTGTTATGATATAATATAATATAATAAGCCATTTAGCAGATGCTTTTATCCAAAGCGACTTACAATCATGCGTGCATACATTTTTTGTGTATGGGTGGTCCCGGGGATCGAACCCACTACCTTGGCATTACAAGCGCTGTGTTGCCAGCTGGATTATTAGGGTTGCCAGATGGATTATTAATGCTGCCAGCTAGCTAATTACATTACATTAGTCATTTAGCAGACGCTCTTATCCAGAGCGACTTACAGCGACTTACAGTACAATTTCAGAACTAAGAACAGATATAGCCCCTGGTTCTCCTCAGACTTGACTGCCCTTGACCAGCACAAAAACATCCTGTGGCGTACTGCATTAGCATCAAACAGCCCCCGCGATATGCAACTTTTTAGGGAAGTCAGGAACCAATATACACAATCAGTTAGGAAAGCAAAGGCTAGCTTTTTCAAACAGAAATTTGCATCCTGTAGCACTAACTCCAAAACGTTTTGGGACACTGTAAAGTCCATGGAGAATAAGAGCACCTCCTCCCAACTGCCCACTGCACTGAGGCTAGGAAACACTGTCACCACCGATAAATCTAAAATAATCGAGAATTTCAACAAGCATTTTGCTACGGCTGGCCATGCTTTCCACCTGGCTACCAATACCCCGGCCACCAGCTCTGCACCCTCCGCTGCAACTTGCCCATGCCCCCCCCCCCGCTTCTCCTTCACACAAATTCAGACAGCTGATGTTCTGAAAGAGCTGAAAAATCTGGACCCTACAAATCAGCTGGGCTAGACAATCTGGACCCTTTCTTTCTAAAATTAGCCGCCGAAATTGTCGCAACCCCTATTACTAGCCTGTTCAACCTCTCTTTCGTAACGTCTGAGATCCCCAGAGATTAGAAAGCTGCTGCGGTCATCACCCTCTTCAAAGGGGGTGACACTCTAGATCCAAACTGTTACAGACCTATATCCATCCTGCCCTGCCTTTCGAAAGTATTTGAAAGCCAAGTTAACAAACAGATCACCAACCATTTTGAATCCCACCGTACCTTCTCCGCTATGCAATCCGGTTTCCGAGCTGGTCATGGGTGCACTTCAGCCACGCTCAAGGTCCTAAACGATATTATAACCGCGATCGATAAAAGACAGTACTGCGCAGTCGTCTTAATAAAAATGCCATTTAGGACGTATCGCGACTTACAGTCATGCGTGCTAATGTATCATCGACCTGGCCAAGGCTTTCGACTCTGTCAATCACCGCATTCTTATTGGCAGACTAAATAGCCTTGGTTTCTGAAATTACTGCCTCGCCTGGTTCACCAACTACTTCTCAGATAGAGTTCAGTGTGTCAAATCGGAGGGCCTGTTGTCTGGACCTCTGGCAGTCTTTATGGGGGTGCCACAGGGTTCAATTCTTGGGCCGACTCTATTCTCTGTGTATATCAATGATGTCGCTCTTGCTGCTGGTGACGCTCGGATCCACCTCTACGCAGACGACACCATTTTGTATACATCTGGCCCTTCATTGGACACTGTGTTAACAAACCTCCTAACGAGCTTCAACGCCATACAACACTCCTTCAGTAGCCTCCAACTGCTCTTAAACACTAGTAAAACTAAATGCATGCTCTTCAATCGAACGCTGCTGGCACCCGCCCACCCGACTAGAATCACTACTCTCGGCGGGTCTGACCTAGAGTATGTGGACAACTACAAATACCTAGGTGTCTGGTTAGACTGTAAACTCTCCTTCAAGACTCACATCAAGCATCTCCAATCCAAAGTTAAATCTAGAATCGGCTTCCTATTTCGCAACAAAGCCTCCTTCACTCATGCTGCCAAACATGCCCTCGTAAAACTGACTATCCTACCGATCCTTGACTTCGGCGATGTAATTTACAAAATAGCCTCCGACACTCTACTCAGCAAATTGGATGTAGTCTATCACAGTGCCATCCATTTTGTCACCAAAGCCCCATATACTACCCACCACTGTGACCTGTACACTCTTGTTGGCTGGCCCTCACTACATATTCGTCGCCAAACCCACTGGCTCCAGGTCATCTATAAATCACTGCTAGGCAAACCCCCGCCTTATCTTAGCTCATTGGTCACCATAGCAGCACCCACCCGTAGTCTGCGCTCCAGCAGGTATATCTCACTGGTCATCCCCAAAGCCAACACCTCCTTTGGCCGCCATTCCTTCCAGTTCTCTGCTGCCAATGACTGGAACGAACTGCAAAAATCTCTGAAGCTGGAGACTCTTATCCCCCTCACTAACTTTAAGCGTCAGTTGTCAGAGCACCTTACCGATCACTGCACCTGTACACAGCCCTTCTGTAATTAGCCCACCCAACTACCTCATCCCCATATTGTTATTTATTTTGCTAATTTGCACCCCAGTATCTCTATTTGCACATCATCTCTTGCACATCTATCATTCCAGTGTTAATACGAAATTGTAACTATTTTGCACTATGGCATATTTATTGCCTTACTTCCATAACTTGCTACATTTGCACACACTGTATATATATTTTCTGTTGTATTTTTGACTTTATGTTTTTTTACCCCATATGTAACTCTGTGTTGTTGTTTTTATCGCACTGCTTTGCTTTATCTTGGCCAGGTCGCAGTTGTAAATGAGAACTTGTTCTCAACTGGCTTACCTGGTTAAATAAAGGTGGAATAAATAATAAAAATAAAACAGTTAGTGAGTGTATACATTTTTCATACTGGCCCCCCGTGGGAATCAAACCCACAACCCTGGCGTTGTAAACAACATGCTCTACCAACTGAGCTACTCAGGGCCTAATGACTAGTGTTGCCAGCTGGATTATTAGTGTTGCCAGCTAGCTAATGACCAGTGTTGCCAGCTGAATGACTAGTGTTGCCAGCCAGCTAATGACCAGTGTTGCCAGCTAATGACCAGTGTTGCCAGCTAGCTAATGACTAGTGTTGCCAGCTAGCTAATGACTAGTGTTGCTAGCTAGCTAATGACTAGTGTTTCCAGCTAGCTAATGACCAGTGCTGCTAGCTAGCTAATGACCAGTGTTGCTAGCTAGCTAATGACTAGTGTTGCTAGCTAGCTAATGACTAGTGTTGCCAGCTAGCTAATGACTAGTGTTGCTAGCTAGCTAATGACTAGTGTTGCCAGCTAGCTAATGACTAGTGTTGCCAGCTAGCTAATGACCAGTGTTGCCAGCTAGCTAATGACCAGTGTTGCCAGCTAGCTAATGACTAGTGTTGCCAGCTAGCTAATGACTAGTGTTGCTAGCTAGCTAATGACTAGTGTTGCCAGCTGGATTATTAGTGTTTCCAGCTAGCTAATGACCAGTGTTGCCAGCTGAATGACTAGTGTTGCCAGCCAGCTAATGACCAGTGTTGCCAGCTAATGACCAGTGTTGCCAGCTAGCTAATGACCAGTGTTGCCAGCTAGCTAATGACTAGTGTTGCTAGCTAGCTAATGACTAGTGTTTCCAGCTAGCTAATGACCAGTGCTGCTAGCTAGCTAATGACCAGTGTTGCTAGCTAGCTAATGACTAGTGTTGCTAGCTAGCTAATGACTAGTGTTGCCAGCTAGCTAATGACTAGTGTTGCTAGCTAGCTAATGACTAGTGTTGCCAGCTAGCTAATGACTAGTGTTTCCAGCTAGCTAATGACCAGTGTTGCCAGCTAGCTAATGACCAGTGTTGCCAGCTAGCTAATGACTAGTGTTGCCAGCTAGCTAATGACTAGTGTTGCTAGCTAGCTAATGACTAGTGTTGCTAGCTAGCTAATGACTAGTGTTGCCAGCTAGCTAATGACTAGTGTTGCTAGCTAGCTAATGACCAGTGTTGCCAGCTAGCTAATGACTAGTGTTGCCAGCTAGCTAATGACTAGTGTTGCTAGCTAGCTAATGACCAGTGTTGCTAGCTAGCTAATGACCAGTGTTGCTAGCTAGCTAATGACTAGTGTTGCCAGCTAGCTAATGACTAGTGTTGCTAGCTAGCTAATGACTAGTGTTGCCAGCTAGCTAATGACTAGTGTTGCTAGCTAGCTAATGACTAGTGTTGCTAGCTAGCTAATGACCAGTGTTGCTAGCTAGCTAATGACTAGTGTTGCCAGCTAGCTAATGACTAGTGTTGCTAGCTAGCTAATGACCAGTGTTGCCAGCTAGCTAATGACTAGTGTTGCTAGCTAGCTAATGACTAGTGTTGCCAGCTAGCTAATGACTAGTGTTGCTAGCTTGCTAATGACTAGTGTTGCCAGCTAGCTAATGACTAGTGTTTCCAGCTAGCTAATGACCAGTGTTGCCAGCTAGCTAATGACCAGTGTTGCTAGCTAGCTAATGACTAGTGTTGCCAGCTAGCTAATGACCAGTGTTGCCAGCTAGCTAATGACTAGTGTTGCCAGCTAGCTAATGACTAGTGTTGCTAGCTAGCTAATGACTAGTGTTTCCAGCTAGCTAATGACCAGTGTTGCCAGCTAGCTAATGACTAGTGTTGCCAGCTAGCTAATGACTAGTGTTGCTAGCTAGCTAATGACTAGTGTTGCTAGCTAGCTAATGACTAGTGTTGCTAGCTAGCTAATGACTAGTGTTGCTAGCTAGCTAATGACTAGTGTTGCCAGCTAGCTAATGACTAGTGTTGCCAGCTAGCTAATGACCAGTGTTGCCAGCTAGCTAATGACTAGTGTTGCCAGCTAGCTAATGACCAGTGTTGCCAGCTAGCTAATGACTAGTGTTGCCAGCTAGCTAATGACTAGTGTTGCCAGCTAGCTAATGACTAGTGTTGCCAGCTAGCTAATGACTAGTGTTGCCAGCTAGCTAATGACTAGTGTTGCCAGCTAGCTAATGACTAGTGTTTCCAGCTAGCTAATGACCAGTGTTGCCAGCTAATGACTAGTGTTGCCAGCTAGCTAATGACCAGTGTTGCCAGCTAATGACTAGTGTTGCCAGCTAGCTAATGACTAGTGTTGCTAGCTAGCTAATGACTAGTGTTGCCAGCTAGCTAATGACTAGTGTTTCCAGCTAGCTAATGACCAGTGTTGCCAGCTAGCTAATGACCAGTGTTGCTAGCTAGCTAATGACTAGTGTTGCCAGCTAGCTAATGACTAGTGTTTCCAGCTAGCTAATGACCAGTGTTGCCAGCTAATGACTAGTGTTGCCAGCTAATGACCAGTGTTGCCAGCTAGCTAATGACTAGTGTTGCCAGCTAGCTAATGACTAGTGTTGCTAGCTAGCTAATGACCAGTGTTGCTAGCTAGCTAATGACTAGTGTTTCCAGCTAGCTAATGACCAGTGTTGCCAGCTAATGACTAGTGTTGCCAGCTAGCTAATGACCAGTGTTGCCAGCTAATGACTAGTGTTGCCAGCTAATGACTAGTGTTTCCAGCTAGCTAATGACCAGTGTTGCCAGCTAGCTAATGACCAGTGTTGCTAGCTAGCTAATGACTAGTGTTTCCAGCCAGCCAAGTATTGCTTTGTACGGTTCAACAAAATGAAGTCAGAGAATCAGAGAGGCACTTTCTGAGGGTCTAGGTTTTATCTTCGTTACCTCGGGGCACTGAGCGGGCGACGCCGGCCCAGGGTTAACAAGCTGTCCAGGTCTCTTTGTGCCCTGCTGTCAGAATATCACAGATATTTTGAATAGGGTCCATAGGGCATTGGTCAATAGTAGTTCACTATATAGGGAATAGGGTGTCATTTGGGACGCACCCACCAATCTGTCCAGGCTGCTTTGTGGCCTGCTGTCAGATTACCAGAGAGGCAGGGGGAATGCCAGGAGATGCCAGGGAAGATAGCAGGGCAGCAGGACGGTCCCAAAGTGCACCCTATGCCCTATTTAGTGCACTACTTTTGACCACAACCCTATGGGTCTGGTCAAAAGTAGTGCACTAAATAGGGCATAGGGGTGCCATTTGTGACTGAGGCCAGTACCGGCAATCTGAACTGTCCTCTAAACATCCCCCCTGCTATCGGTGACAACCATCGACTGACTGGCTCTCTGACTGACTCTTTGAGAGGAGAGGAGAGGAGAGGAGAGGAGAGGAGAGGAGAGGAGAGGAGAGGCGAGGCAGTCTGTGTGGCTTTTTCTAATCGCTGCAGAGTGAGGCCGGTCTCGGAGGAAATCACAACAGAGGTGGCAATGTCACAGATCCATCCTCTCTCACTCACTCACCATCTCTACCTCACCCCTCAACCCTCCAATCTCTCAGAACTGCAGGCAACACCTCTCCTCACCCCTCCTTACTCCCCGACCCTCCAATCTCTCAGTCCCCCAGACACCCAGGCATCCAAGCCATATTACAGCTGTGAGTCTTTCTGGGTAAGTCTCTAAGAGCTTTGCACACCTGGATTGTACAATATTTGCACGTTATTCTTTAGAAAATTCTTCAAGCTGTCAATTTGGTTGTTGATCATTGCTAGACAGCCATTTGCAAGTCTTGCCATAGATTTTCATGCTGATTTAAGTCAAAACTGTAACTAGGCCACTCAGGAACATTCAATGTTGTCTTGGCAAGCAACTCCAGTGTATATTTGGCCTTGTGTTTTAGGTTATTGTCCTGCTGAAAGGGGAATTTGTCTCCCAGTGTCTGGTTGAAAGCAGACTGAACCAGGTTTTCCTCTGGGATTCTGCCTGTGCTTTGCTCTTTTCCGTTTCTTTTTCATCCTGAAAAACTCCCTAGTCCTTGCCGACGACAAGCATACCCATAACATGATACAGCCACCACCATGCTTGAAAATATGAAGAGTGGTACTCAGTGATGTGTTGTGTTGGATTTTCCCCAAACATAACGCTTTGTATTCAGGACATAAACGTAATTTCTTCACCACATTTTTTGCAGTTTTACTTAGTGCCTTATTGCAAACAGGATGCTTATTTTTTATTCTGTACAGGCTTCCTTCTTTTCACTGTCATTTAGGTTAGCATTGTCGAGTAACTCTCAATGTTGTTGATCCATCACAGCCATTAAACTCTGTAACTGGTTTAAAGTCACCATTGGCAACTGAGTTAGAGAGGACGCCTGTATCTTTGTAGTGACTGGGTGTATTGATACACCATCCAAAGTGTAATTAATAACTGCACCATGCTCAAAGGGATATTCAATGTCTGCTGTTTTCTTTACCCATCTACCAATAGGTGCCCTTCTTTGCGAGGCACTGGAAAAAATCCCTGGTCTTTGTGGTTGAATCTGTGTTTGAAATCCACTGCTCGACTGGGAACCTTCAAGATAATTGTATGTGTGGGGTACAGAGAAGGTAGTCATTCAAAAATCATGTTAAACACTATTATTGCACACATGCAACTTATTGTGTGACTTGGTAAGCATATTTTTACTCCTGAACTTATTTAGGCTTGCCATTACAAAGGGGTTGAACTCAAGACATTTTATTAATTTTGTAAACATCTCTAAAAAAATCATGATTCCACTTTGACGTTATGGGGTATTGTGTGTAGGCCAGTGACACGAAATCTAAATGTAATCAATTTTAAATTCAGGCTGTAACACAAAAAACAAATGTGTGAAAATATTCCCGGGGTGTGAATACTTTCAGAAGGCGCTGTAACCAGCCAGGCGTTCCACTAGATTCTTCAACACTGTCATTTTGTGTTGGAGTTAGCGGAGATGGATCCCCTCCCTGTTGTCTACCGAGACATCACCACTGCAGGATGTGAGGAACATTTATTGGTAATTACCATGGTTACCTTTATCACCTTTAACCCTGCGGAACCAGGTATGGATTACCATAATTTATGTTAATCATACCCGGCACGTAACCGTACCTTAGCTAAAAACGTGCCTTGTTCATTTAGTCGTTTCTATTGTCATGAAACAGGCAGGAAGTGTAGAAGAGTGTTCCAGAATTAACAGACTGGATATCTGTCCTCCTCTCCCTTCTCTCCTACCATCTTAGAAAAAAAGGGTTCCAAAAGGGTTCTGTGGCTGTCCCCATAGGAGAACCCTTTTTGGTTCCATGTATAACACCTTTTGGTTCCAGGAATAACTATTTTGGATCCCATGTAGAACCCTCTGTGGAAAGGGTTCTACATGGAACCAAAAGGGTTCTACCTGGAACCAAAATGGGTTCTTCAAAGGGTTCTCCTATGGGGACAGCCGAAGAACCCTTTTAGGTTCTAGACAGCACTTTTTTGTAGAAGTATGATGATCATTTCCTGCCGTTTTGCCAGGACATTAGCTTTCAGTCAGATATGAACACAACATCAAATAGTGCAGTCAGCACATCTCCTATCCCCTCCCTACTTTCATCCTCTCTCTCTATTCCTCCATCCCTCCCTCCTCTCCTCCTCTCCTTACCTCTCTCCCTCCCTTCCTTCCGTACAGTTTTAGCAAACAGAAATTTTAGCTCTGAGAGCAGTTTACCCTTGCATCCATTTGGTTAATAGGCCCATTAAGCAGCAGAGAGAGAGAGAGAGAGAGAGAGAGAGAGAGAGAGAGAGGAGAAAGATTGAGAGAGAGAGAGAGAGAGAGAGGAGAAAGAGAGGAGAAAGAGATGTGGCTGAGCACGACGTTAATTCTGGGTAATTTATTACCCTGTCTGGGTGGCGGACGGAAGAAAGGAGGGAGAGACATTAGAAGAGCCCCTGATGGATCTGTCCCATAGGGATCCTCCACAGCCAGCCTTGTGTGGTCACCACCATCGCCTGCTCCTGCTGATACTGCCACCGTGCTCACATCCACTGATGCAGGTGTGACGTAAAAGTCCCGTGTAGCTCAGTTGGTAGAGCACGGCGCTTGCAACGCCAGGGTTGTGGGTTCGATTCCCACGGGGGGCAGTATGGAAAATGTATGCACTCACTAACTGTAAGTCGCTCTGGATAAGAGCGTCTGCTAAAATGTAAATGTAAAACCCCCAGTACTGCAGGAAACAATAGAGAGGACAGAACACATACAGACTGGCATCTTTAACAGGCAAGAGACTGAAAGCACACCTGTGGAGAGCAAGAGGCTAATCACATCTCCCCCTGTGTTATGGCCACTAGCTGCCTAATCACATCTCCCCTGTGTTTTGGCCACTAACTGCCTAATCACATCTCCCCTGTGTTATGGCCACTAGCTGCCTAATCACATCTCCCCTGTGTTATGGCCACTAACTGCCTAATCACATCTCCCCTGTGTTTTGGCCACTAGCTGCCTAATCACATCTCCCCCTGTGTTATGGCCACTAGCTGCCTAATCACATCTCCCCTGTGTTTTGGCCACTAACTGCCTAATCACATCTCCCCTGTGTTATGGCCACTAGCTGCCTAATCACATCTCCCCTGTGTTTTGGCCACTAACTGCCTAATCACATCTCCCCTGTGTTATGGCCACTAGCTGCCTAATCACATCTCCACTGTGTTATGGCCACTAGCTGCCTAATCACATCTCCCCTGTGTTATGGCCACTAGCTGCCTAATCACATCTCCCCTGTGTTTTGGCCACTAGCTGCCTAATCACATCTCCCCCTGTGTTATGGCCACTAGCTGCCTAATCACATCTCCCCTGTGTTATGGCCACTAGCTGCCTAATCACATCTCCCCTGTGTTTTGGCCACTAGCTGCCTAATCACATCTCCCCCTGTGTTATGGCCACTAGCTGCCTAATCACATCTCCTGTGTTATGGCCACTAGCTGCCTAATCACATCTCCCCTGTGTTTTGGCCACTAACTGCCTAATCACATCTCCCCTGTGTTATGGCCACTAGCTGCCTAATCACATCTCCACTGTGTTATGGCCACTAGCTGCCTAATCACATCTCCCCTGTGTTATGGCCACTAGCTGTCTAATCACATCTCCCCCTGTGTTATGGCCACTAGCTGCCTAATCACATCTCCCCTGTGTTATGGCCACTAGCTGCCTAATCACATCTCCCCTGTGTTATGGCCACTAGCTGCCTAATCACATCTCCCCTGTGTTATGGCCACTAGCTGCCTAATCACATCTCCCCTGTGTTATGGCCACTAGCTGCCTAATCACATCTCCCCTGTGTTATGGCCACTAGCTGCCTAATCCCATCTCCCCTGTGTTATGGCCACTAGCTGCCTAATCACATCTCCCCTGTGTTATGGCCACTAACTGCCTAATCACATCTCCCCTGTGTTATAATAATAATAAAATAATATGGCCACTAACTGCCTAATCACATCTCCCTTGTGTTATGGCCACTAACTGCCTAATCACATCTCCCCTGTGTTATGGCCACTAGCTGTCTAATCACATCTCCCCTGTGTTATGGCCACTAACTGCCTAATCACATCTCCCCTGTGTTATGGCCACTAACTGCCTAATCACATCTCCCCTGTGTTATGGCCACTAGCTGTCTAATCACATCTCCCCTGTGTTATGGCCACTAGCTGTCTAATCACATCTCCCCTGTGTTATGGCCACTAATTGCCTAATCACATCTCCCCTGTGTTATGGCCACTAACTGCCTAATCACATCTCCCCTGTGTTATGGCCACTAACTGCCTAATCACATCTCCGCTGTGTTATGGCCACTAGCTGCCTAATCACATCTCCCCTGTGTTATGGCCACTAGCTGTCTAATCACATCTCCCCTGTGTTATGGCCACTAACTGCCTAATCACATCTCCCCTGTGTTATGGCCACTAACTGCCTAATCACATCTCCCCTGTGTTATGGCCACTAGCTGTCTAATCACATCTCCCCTGTGTTATGGCCACTAGCTGTCTAATCACATCTCCCCTGTGTTATGGCCACTAATTGCCTAATCACATCTCCCCTGTGTTATGGCCACTAACTGCCTAATCACATCTCCCCTGTGTTATGGCCACTAACTGCCTAATCACATCTCCGCTGTGTTATGGCCACTAGCTGTCTAATCACATCTCCCCTGTGTTATGGCCACTAGCTACCTAATCACATCTCCCCTGTGTTATGGCCACTAGCTGCCTAATCACATCTCCCCTGTGTTATGGCCACTAGCTGCCTAATCACATCTCCCCTGTGTTTTGGCCACTAGCTGCCTAATCACATCTCCCCCTGTGTTATGGCCACTAGCTGCCTAATCACATCTCCCCTGTGTTATGGCCACTAGCTGCCTAATCACATCTCCCCTGTGTTATGGCCACTAGCTGCCTAATCACATCTCCCCTGTGTTATGGCCACTAGCTGCCTAATCACATCTCCCCTGTGTTATGGCCACTAGCTGCCTAATCACATCTCCCCTGTGTTATGGCCACTAGCTGCCTAATCACATCTCCCCTGTGTTATGGCCACTAACTGCCTAATCACATCTCCCCTGTGTTATAATAATAATAAAATAATATGGCCACTAACTGCCTAATCACATCTCCCTTGTGTTATGGCCACTAACTGCCTAATCACATCTCCCCTGTGTTATGGCCACTAACTGCCTAATCACATCTCCCCTGTGTTATGGCCACTAACTGCCTAATCACATCTCCCCTGTGTTATGGCCACTAACTGCCTAATCACATCTCCCCTGTGTTATGGCCACTAACTGCCTAATCACATCTCCCCCTGTGTTATGGCCACTAGCTGCCTAATCACATCTCCCCTGTGTTATGGCCACTAGCTGTCTAATCACATCTCCCCTGTGTTATGGCCACGAACTGCCTAATCACATCTCCCCCTGTGTTATGGCCACTAACTGCCTAATCACATCTCCCCTGTGTTATGGCCACTAACTGCCTAATCACATCTCCCCTGTGTTATGGCCACTAACTGCCTAATCACATCTCCCCTGTGTTATGGCCACTAGCTGCCTAATCACATCTCCCCTGTGTTATGGCCCCTAACTGCCTAATCACATCTCCCCTGTGTTATGGCCACTAACTGCCTAATCACATCTCCCCTGTGTTATGGCCACTAACTGCCTAATCACATCTCCCCCTGTGTTATGGCCACTAGCTGCCTAATCACATCTCCCCTGTGTTATGGCCACTAACTGCCTAATCACATCTCCCCTGTGTTATGGCCACTAGCTGCCTAATCACATCTCCCCTGTGTTATGGCCACTAACTGCCTAATCACATCTCCCCCTGTGTTATGGCCACTAGCTGCCTAATCACATCTCCCCTGTGTTATGGCCACTAACTGCCTCTCATATGGTTTATATCTATAGAATATAGTCTGGGTCTCTCTCCTCTCCTCCTCTACCCAGCGTCTTGTACAACCCTCTTCCTGGAGAGCCACCCTCCTGTAGGTTTTTAACTCTAACCCTGTTCCTGGAGAGCGACCCTCCTGTAGGTTTTTAACTCTAACCCTGTTCCTGGAGAGCTACCCTCCTGTAGGTTTTTAACTCTAACCCTGTTCCTGGAGAGCTACCCTCCTGTAGGTTTTTAACTATAACCCTGTTCCTGGAGAGCCACCCTCCTGTAGGTTTTTAACTCCAACCCTGTTCCTGGAGAGCTACCCTCCTGTAGGTTTTTAACTCTAACCCTGTTCCTGGAGAGCTACCCTCCTGTAGGTTTTTAACTCTAACCCTGTTCCTGGAGAGCTACCCTCCTGTAGGTTTTTAACTCCAACCCTGTTCCTGGAGAGCTACCCTCCTGTAGGGTTTTAACTCTAACCCTGTTCCTGGAGAGCTACCCTCCTGTAGGTTTTTAACTCTAACCCTGTTCCTGGAGAGCTACCCTCCTGTAGGTTTTTAACTCTAACCCTGTTCCTGGAGAGCCACCCTCCTGTAGGTTTTTAACTATAACCCTGTTCCTGGAGAGCCACCCTCCTGTAGGTTTTTAACTCTAACCCTGTTCCTGGAGAGCTACCCTCCTGTAGGTTTTTAACTCCAACCCTGTTCCTGGAGAGCTACCCTCCTGTAGGTTTTTAACTCTAACCCTGTTCCTGGAGAGCTACCCTCCTGTAGGTTTTTAACTCTAACCCTGTTCCTGGAGAGCTACCCTCCTGTAGGTTTTTAACTCTAACCCTGTTCCTGGAGAGCTACCCTCCTGTAGGTTTTTAACTCTAACCCTGTTCCTGGAGAGCTACCCTCCTGTAGGTTTTAACTTCAAGATTACTTTAAAAAAGTTGCAGCGGGCTGACCTGACAGCTGAGAGGGCCATCCACTATCAGCACCAGGGAGGAGAGGGAAACCGAAGAACTTGAATCCTTTATTTTGCATTTTGGTTTTCTATCCATTTTATGAGAAAAGAGGAGAGAGGGTATCTCTCTGAGGATAGAATAAGACTGATGGGGCAGAGGTGGAGTCTCTAGCTCTCATGTTTAGCCAGTGGGATCAGAGTGCACCATGGGATGCCTTGGGGTTGGACGGAGCTCAAATAAGACCTGTCATCAAGCCTCCAGTTAGACAGCCATGCCATTATCCGTTGCACCACACTAGCTAAGTGAATATACTGTATTACATTACATAAGCCTTATACCAGAGATACTACTAGCCAGTAGAATAAATGTTGTTACCGTGTACCAAGTTTTATATTAGTAAATCAACATCAAGAATTTCAAAGAAATAGCGCTGCAGACACACACTAATTTTTTCTTAACAGAACAGAATACCTTAACCTTTGTCACGCCACCGCTCATGAACTGAGCTTCCAGCCAGGCCACTAACCTTAACCTTTGTCACGCCACCGCTCATGAACTGAGCTTCCAGCCAGGCCACTAACCTTTAACCTTTTGTCACGCCACCGCAGTCTCTGTCACCACGCCTTCCTACAGTAGGATCCTCCTCAGAGCCATGTGTTGTCATCAGTGTTTACGAAGATGATTAAGCAGTGGTGTAACTTGTGATGAGGGGTAGGTAGGGAGATGTGATGTGTGGTTCTGTCGATGCAGGGGACAGGCAGGCTGGGGGGGCGATGACGCAGTCTCATTCAGAGTCCGGTATGATTCATCACCATGCTGAAACTCTCTGCTCTGCCCGAGCCCTCCCTGTAGAGGTGTGGTTCTGAGGAGCCTCTGGACTGATTGTCTCTATAAAAAAAAAAACACCACCATGTTTTAAATCTTTGAAAAACACATCTTGCCCGTAGTGCATTATGGTTGTCAAGCATGTGCAAATGTTCATATAAGTGAAGTCTGCATCCCAAACGGTATCCTATTCCCCAAATATTTAGGGGATGTAGTGCCATTTGGGACGCAACCGAGGAGATGTGTTCTCGCATCAAGGTGTTTTACTGTGACAGTAAAGAATGTGCATCCTGGCATTTATGGCCTATATAATGACAGTGCAGGAGCATGCAGACATATCTATCTAACCATCGCTCGCTGTCCTGTCAGGATTCTCTAACAAAACACATCTGTCCCAAATGGAACGCTATTCCCTACATTATAGGATGCTTGTCAAGATGGAGTTGAGTAGATTTCGAAAAACAACACCAGAACACCAAGAGCCCTTGAAGGCGCTAGATAAGTGTCTGGGCCCCCACTGTGAGGGGAGAGTAATTGGTATCCACATACTTTGACATCCAGCAGTAGTATTCTCTCTCTCGCTCTCTCGCTCTCTCTCTCTCTCTCTCTTTCTCTCTCCGTCTCTCTCTCTCTCTCTCGCTCAGCCTCTCTCTCTCTCTCTCTCTCTCTCTACGCTCAGCCTCTCTCTCTCTCTCTCTTGCTCTGCCTCTCTCTCTCTCCTCTCTCTCTCTCTCTCTCTCTCTCTCTCTCTCTCGCTCTGCTCTCTCTCGCTCTGCCTCTCTCTCTCTCTCTCTCTCGCTCTGTCTCTCTCTCTCTCTCGCTCTGTCTCTCTCTCTCTCTCGCTCTGCCTCTCTCTCTCTCTCTGTCTCTCTCTCTCTCGCTCTGCCTCTCTCCGTCTCTCTCTCTCTCGCTCAGCCTCTCTCTCTCTCTCTCTCTCTTGCTCTGCCTCTCTCTCTCTGCCTCTCTCTATCTCTCTCTCTCTCGCTCTGCCGCTCTCTCTCGCTCTGCCTCTCTCTCTCTCTCTCGCTCTGTCTCTCTCTCTCTCTCGCTCTGTCTCTCTCTCTCTCTCTCGCTCTGCCTCTCTCTCTCGCTCTGCCTCTCTCTCTCTCTCTGTCTCTCTCTCTCTCGTTCTGCCTCTCTCTCTCTTTCTCTCTCTCTTTCTCTCTCTCCCCCTCTCTCTCTGTCTCTCTCTGTCTCTCTCTCTCTGTCTCTGTCTCTCTCTCTCTCTCTCTCTCTCTGTCTCTCTCGCTCTGCCTCTCTCTCTCTCTCTCTCTCTGCCTATCTCTCTGCCTCTCTCTCTGCCTCTCTCGCTCTCTGTCTCTCGCTCTGCCTCTCTCTCTCTCTCTCTCTCTCTCTCTCTCTCTCTCTCTCTCTCTCTCTCGCTCTGTCTCTCTCTCTCGCTCTGCCTCTCTCTGGCTCTGCCTCTCTCTGCCTCTCTGCCTCTGCTCTCTCGCTCTGCCTCTCTCTGCCTCTCTCGCTCTGCCTCTCTCTCTCTCTGTCTCTCTCTCTCTCTGTCTCTCGCCCTGCTCTCTCTCTCTCGCTCTGCTCTCTCTTCTGCTTGTCCTCTCTCTCTCGCTCTGCCTCTCTCTCTCTCGCTCTGCCTCTCTCTGTCTCTCTACTGGGTGAAATATCACAGTGTGCCATCACAGCACATTTGTGACCTGTTGCCACAAGAAAAGGGCAACCAGTGAAAGACAAACACTATTGTAAATACAACCTATATTTATGTTGATTTATTTTCCCATTTGTGCTTTAACTATTTGCACATCGTTACAACACTGTATATATACATAATATGACATTTGAAATGTCTTTATTCTTTTGGAACTTCAGAGAGAGAGAGAGAGAGAGAGAGAGAGAGAGAGAGAGAGAGAGAGAGAGAGAGAGAGAGAGACAGAGAGAGACAGAGAGAGAGAGCTTGCTTAGGGGACTTTTCTCTAGGTTAACCTCTCTGTAGGTGATGGCTTTGTAAGATAAATGAAAAAAATAACTTATTTCAAAAAATTCTAAAAAATAAATAACGGAAAAGTGGTGCGTGCATATGAATTCACCCCCTTTGCTATGAAGCCCCTAAATAAGATCTGGTGCAACCAATTACCTTCAGAAGTCACAGGATTAGTTAAATAAAGGCCACCTGTGTGCAATCTAAGTGTCACATGATCTGTCACATGATCTCAGTATATATACACCTGTTCTGAAAGGCCCCAGAGTCTGCAACACCACTAAGCAAGGGGCACCACCAAGCAAGCGGCACCATGAAGACCAACGAGCTCTCCAAACAGGTCAGGGACAAAGTTGTGGAGAAGTACAGATCAGGGTTGGGTTATAAAAAGATATCTGAAACTTTGAACATCCCACGGAGCACCATTAAATCCATTATAAAAAAATGGAAAGAATATGGCACCACAACAAACCTGCCAAGAGAGGGCAGCCCACCAAAACTCACGGACCAGGCAAGGAGGGCATTAATCAGAGAGGCAACAAAGAGACCAAAGATAATCCTTCAGGAGCTGCAAAGCTCCACAGCGGAGATTGGAGTATCTGTCCATAGGACCACTTTAAGCCGTACACTCCACAGAGCTGGGCTTTATGGAAGAGTGGCCAGAAAAAAGCCATTGCTTAAAGGCATGTGGGAGACTCCCCAAACATATGGAAGAAGGTACTCTGGTCAGATGAGACTAAAATTGAGCTTTTTGGCCATCAAGGAAAACGCTATGTCTGGCGCAAACCCAACACCTCTCATCACCCCGAGAACACCATCCCCACAGTGAAGCATGGTGGTGGCAGCATCATGCTGTGGGGATGTTTTTCATCGGCAGGGACTGGGAAACTGGTCAGAATTGAAGGAATGATGGATGGCGCTAAATACAGGGGAAATTCTTGAGGGAAACCTGTTTCCAGTCTTCCAGAGATTTGAGACTGGGATGGAGGTTCACCTTCCAGCAGGACAATGACCCTAAGCATACTGCTAAAGCAACACTCGAGTGGTTTAAGGGGAAACATTTACATGTCTTGGAATGGCCTAGTCAACATCAGATAACATTAATATATTAGCCATTTCTGAGACTCACAGGAAATTAAGACAAATTCAGATTATTATTATTATTATTATTATTCATCACAAAACCATTTGATGTTGCCAATTATTTTAATGATTACTTCATTTCATTGGCAGAGTGGGCAAACTTAGGCAGGAAATGCCAACAACGAACAGTGAGCCATTGTACTCATGTATAAAAAAAAAAAAAAAGAAAAGCATTGCAAGTTTGAATTTTGTAAAGTTAGTGTGGGACAGGTGGAAAAATTGTTATCGATCAATAACGACAAACCTCCTGGCATTGACAACTTAGATGGAAAGCTACTGAGGATGGTAGCTGACTCTATAGCCACTCCTATCTGTCATGTCTTTAATCTGAGCCTAGAGGAAAGTCTTTGTCCTCAGGCCTGGAGGGAAGTCCGCTACCCAAGAGTGACCTATCAGCTCTTAGCAAACTGTTGGGAAAAAATGGTGTTTGACCAAATACACTTCTCAATAAATAAATTCACATGTTACAGAAGGCATTTCTGCCAAAAAATAATAATAATTTTGATAAGTAAAAACTCAACCCTTCCTTGTTCCCTTTGCCCCTCAGCCACAGTCCCTGATGTGCTGTAGCATGAACAACCAAAGCGAGTGTTTGTTTTGTTGCTTGAGATGTAGGGTGAGGCTCTCTCAGTGATGACATGTTGTGCTGATAGTCAGCCTGTAGCATTGACACCACCTATCCAAAACCTTGCCGTCCCTTCCTCCTCTCTCCTGTCCTCGCCGTTTCATTTGGTGGTGGTGAGGGCCCCTGACCACAGACACTGACCTCATTACGGAAAAGAAATGCCATCATTGATGCATTTAATCACCATTTTATAAACTTCTAAGGCTTTTCACAATGATATTGGGCTGGATGCTTATATGGGAAACTTGCTGAATTATCAGAGAATTGATTGTCAAAGCTTTTCTTTTAGGCTATTTACAGTTGAAGTCGGAAGTTTACGTACACTTAGGTTGGAGTCGTTAAAACTCGTTTTTCAACCACTCCAACATTTCTTGTTAACAAACTATAGATTTGGCAAGTCGGTTAGGACATCTATTTTGTGCAAGACACAAGTAATTTTTCCAACAATTGTTTACAGACAGATTATTTCACTTATAATTCACTGTATCACAATTCCAGTGGGTCAGAAGTTTACATACACTAAGTTGACTGTGCCTTTAAACAGCTTGGAAAATTCCAGAAAATGATGTCATGGCTTTAGAAGATTCTGATATGCTAATTGACATCAATTGAGTCAATTGGAGGTGTACCTGTGGATGTATTTCCAGGCCTACCTTCAAACTCAGTGCCTCTTTGCTTGACATCATGGGATGATCAAAATAAATCAGCCAAGACCTCAGAAAAACAATTGTAGACCTCCACAAGTCTGGTTCATCCTTGGGAGCAATTTCCAAACGCCTGAAGGTACCACGTTCATCTGTACAAACAATAGTACGCAAGTATAAACACCATGGGACACGCAGCCGTCATACCACTCAGGAAGGAGACGCGTTCTGTCTCCTAGAGATGAATGTACTTTGGTGCAAAAAGTGCAAATCAATCCCAGAACAACAGCAAAGGGCCTTGTGAAGATGCTGGAGGAAAACAGGTACAAAGTATCTATATCCACAGTAAAACGAGTCCTATATCGACATAACCTGAAAGGCCGCTCAGTAAGGAAGAAGCCACGGCTCCAAAACCGTCATAAAAAAAGGTATTGGAGTGGCCATCACAAAGCCCTGACCTCAACCCTATAGAAAATGTGTGGGCAGAACTGAAAAAGCGTGTGCGAGCAAGGAGGCCTACAAACCTGACTCAGTTACACCAGCTCTGTCAGGAGGAATGGGCCAAAATTCACCCAACTTATTGTGGGAAGCTTGTGGAAGGCTACCCGAAACGTTTGACCTAAATTAAACAATTTAAAGGCAATGCTACCAAATAGTGATTGAGTGTCACGCCCTGACGTATGGAACTCTTGTTTGTTGAGTCAGGGTGTG
The DNA here is from genome assembly GCF_020615455.1 of Coregonus clupeaformis. Classification (NCBI taxonomy): domain Eukaryota; kingdom Metazoa; phylum Chordata; class Actinopteri; order Salmoniformes; family Salmonidae; genus Coregonus; species Coregonus clupeaformis. Next base: position 43,785,276 of record NC_059196.1, read on the forward strand.
GAAATCTATGTTAGAGATTCTGTGTTTAGGTTCTAGTTAGTCTATTTCTACGTCTGGCCGGGTGTGATTCCCAATCAGAGGCAGCTGTCGCTCGTTGTCTCTGATTGGGGATCATCCTTAGGTAGCCCGTTGCCTACTGTGTATTGTGGGATCTTGTTCCTGTTAGTCTGGTATGTGTATAGCCTTTTGGACTTCACGTTACGTTGTTTCTTGTTTTGTTGAATGTTTATTTAGTTAATAAACATGTGCACTTTTCACGCTGCACCTTGGTCCGACCCGTCTCTCAACGTTCGTGACATTGAGTGTATGTAAACTTCTGACCCACTGGGAATGTGATGAAATAAATAAAAGCTGAAATAAATCATTCTCTCTACTATTATTCTGACATTTCACATTCTTAAAATAAAGTGGTGATCCTAACTGACCTAAGACAGGGAATTTCTACTAGGATTAAATGTCAGGAATTGTGAAAAACTGAGTACTTCAGTTCATTTATTTCATCTGTTGTTATATGTGTGAAATTAGTTTTGGTTTAGTTTAGGTTCAGTTTCGATGTAATTATCCGGGGTGATTATCAACTGGGCGCTGCACCTTCCAATGTCGGGAGGAGGAGGGGAGCAGGCCCTACTGTCGGGAGCAGGAGGGGAGCAGGCCCTACTGTCGGGAGCAGGAGGGGAGAAGGCCCTACTGTTGGGAGAAGGAGGGGAGCAGGCTCTACTGTTGGGAGAAGGAGGGGAGCAGGCCCTACTGTTGGGAGGAGGAGGGGAGCAGGCCCTAGTGTTGGGAGGAGGAGGGGAGCAGGCCCTACTGTTGGGAGAAGGAGGGGAGCAGGCCCTACTGTTGGGAGGAGGAGGGGAGCAGGCCCTACTGTTGGGAGGAGGGGGGGAGCAGGCCCTACTGTTGGGAGAAGGAGGGGAGCAGGCCCTAGTGTTGGGAGGAAGAGGAGGGGATCAGGCCCTACTGTTGGGAGAAGGAGCGGAGCAGGCCCTAGTGTTGGGAGGAGGAGCGTAGCAGGACCTACTGTCGGGAGCAGGAGGGGAGCAGGCCCTACTGTTGGGAGAAGGAGGGGAGTAGGCCCTACTGTTGGGAGAAGGAGGGGAGCAGGCCCTACTGTTGGGAGATGTAGGGGAGCAGGCCCTACTGTTGGGAGAAGGAGCGGAGCAGACCCTACTGTTGGGAGAAGGAGCGGAGCAGGCCCTACTGTTGGAGAGAAGGAGGGGAGCAGGCCCTACTGTTGGGAGAAGGAGGAGCAGGCCCTACTGTTGGGAGGAGGAGGGGAGCAGGCCCTACTGTTGGGAGAAGGAGCGGAGCAGGCCCTACTGTTGGGAGAAGGAGGGGGAGCAGGCCCTACTGTTGGGAGAAGGAGCGGAGCAGGCCCTACTGTTGGGAGAAGGAGGGGAGCAGGCCCTACTGTTGGGAGAAGGAGGGGAGCAGGCCCTACTGTTGGGAGGAATAGGGGAGTAGGCCCTACTGTTGGGAGAAGGAGGGGAGCAGGCCCTACTGTTGGGAGAAGGAGCGGAGCAGGCCCTAGTGTTGGGAGAAGGAGGGGAGCAGGCCCTACTGTTGGGAGAAGGAGGGGAGCAGGCCCTACTGTTGGGAGGAAGAGGGGAGTAGGCCTTACTGTTGGGAGAAGGAGGGGAGCAGGCCCTACTGTTGGGAGAAGGAGCGGAGCAGGCCCTACTGTTGGGAGAAGGAGGGGAGCAGGCCCTACTGTTGGGAGGAGGAGCGGAGCAGGCCCTACTGTTGGGAGAAGGAGGGGAGCAGGCCCTACTGTTGGGAGGAGGAGGGGAGCAGGCCCTACTGTTGGGAGGAGGAGGGGAGCATAACCCTACTGTTGGGAGAAGGAGCGGAGCAGGCCCTAGTGTTGGGAGGAGGAGCGTAGCAGGACCTACTGTCGGGAGCAGGAGGGGAGCAGGCCCTACTGTCGGGAGCAAGAGGGGAGCAGGCCCTACTGTTGGGAGGAGGAGGGGAGCAGGCCCTAGTGTTGGGAGGAGGAGTGGAGCAGGCCCTAGTGTTGGGAGAAGGAGGGGAGCAGGCCCTACTGTTGGGAGAAGGAGGGGAGAAGGCCCTACTGTTGGGAGGAGGAGCGGAGCAGGCCCTACTGTTGGGAGGAGGAGCGGAGCAGGCCCTACTGTTGGGAGGAGGAGGGGAGCAGGCCCTACTGTTGGGAGGAGGAGGGGAGCAGGCCCTACTGTTGGGAGAAGGAGCGGAGCAGGCCCTACTGTTGGGAGGAGGAGCGGAGCAGGCCCTAGTGTTGGGAGAAGGAGGGAGCAGGCCCTACTGTCGGGAGCAGGAGGGGAGCAGGCCCTACTGTCGGGAGCAGGATGGGGGGAGCAGACCCAACTGTTGGGAGAAGGAGAGGAGCAGGCCCTACTGTTGGGAGAAGGAGGGGAGCAGGCCCTACTGTTGGGAGAAGGAGCGGAGCAGGCCCTACTGTCGGGAGAGGGAGGGGAGCAGGCCCTACTGTTGGGAGGAGGAGTTGAGCAGGCCCTACTGTTGGGGGGAGGAGGAGCGGAGCAGGCCCTATTGTTGGGAGAAGGAGGGGAGCAGGCCCTACTGTTGGGAGGAGGAGCGGAGCAGGCCCTATTGTTGGGAGAAGGAGGGGAGCAGGCCCTACTGTTGGGAGGAGGAGCGGAGCAGGCCCTAGTGTTGGGAGGAAGAGGAGGGGAGCAGGCCCTACTGTTGGGAGGAGGAGGGGAGCAGGCCCTACTGTCGGGAGGAGGAGCGGATTAGGCCCTACTGTCGGGAGGAGGAGGGGAGCAGGCCCTACTTTTGGGAGGAGGAGGGGAGCAGGCCCTACTGTTGGGAGGAGGAGGGGAGCAGGCCCTACTGTTGGGAGGAGGAGGGGAGTAGGCCCTACTGTTGGGAGCAGGGGGGGAGCAGGCCCTACTGTTGGGAGGAGGAGGGGAGCAGGCCCTACTGTTGGGAGAAGGAGGAGGGGAGCAGGTCCTACTGTTGGGAGGAGGAGCGGAGCAGGCCCTAGTGTTGGGAGGAAGAGGAGGGGAGCAGGCCCTACTGTTGGGAGGAGGAGGGGAGCAGGCCCTACTGTCGGGAGGAGGAGTGGATTAGGCCCTACTGTCGGGAGGAGGAGGGGAGCAGGCCCTACTTTTGGGAGGAGGAGGGGAGCAGGCCCTACTGTTGGGAGGAGGAGGGGAGCAGGCCCTACTGTTGGGAGGAGGAGGGGAGCAGGCCCTACTGTTGGGAGCAGGGGGGGAGCAGGCCCTAGTGTTGGGAGGAGGAGGGGAGCAGGCCCTACTGTTGGGAGAAGGAGGAGGGGAGCAGGCCCTACTGTTGGGAGGAGGAGGAGCAACGGGGGAAAACAATTCAAATAATGACATGCCCTCCTAAAACTGGTTATGACTCCAGATATTGTTATTGTGATATTAAGGTTCTAACAACAACAGTGTGTTTATGTTGACCTATTTAGGAAAGGTCAAGGACGGAGGCATGTCATTTATCAGACGCTCTTATCCAGAGCCACTTACAGTTAGTGAGTCATTTAGCAGACGCTCTTATCCAGAGCCACTTACAGTTAGTGAGTCATTTAGCAGACGCTCTTATCCAGAGCCACTTACAGTTAGTGAGTCATTTAGCAGACGCTCTTATCCAGAGCCACTTACAGTTAGTGAGTCATTTAGCAGACGCTCTTATCCAGAGCCACTTACAGTTAGTGAGTCATTTAGCAGACGCTCTTATCCAGAGCCACTTACAGTTAGTGAGTCATTTAGCAGACGCTCTTATCCAGAGCCACTTACAGTTAGTGAGTCATTTAGAGACGCTCTTATCCAGAGTCACTTACAGTTAGTGAGTCATTTAGCAGACGCTCTTATCCAGAGCCACTTACAGTTAGTGAGTCATTTAGCAGACGCTCTTATCCAGAGCCACTTACAGTGAGTCGAGTCTTTCCAGGGCAGACGCTCTTATCCAGAGCCACTTACAGTTAGTGAGTCATTTAGCAGACGCTCTTATCCAGAGCCACTTACAGTTAGTGAGTCATTTAGCAGACGCTCTTATCCAGAGCCACTTACAGTTAGTGAGTCATTTAGCAGACGCTCTTATCCAGAGCCACTTACAGTTAGAGAGTCATTTAGCAGACGCTCTTATCCAGAGCCACTTACAGTTAGTGAGTCATTTAGCAGACGCTCTTATCCAGAGCCACTTCCAGTTAGTGAGTCATTTAGCAGACGCTCTTATCCAGAGCCACTTACAGTTAGTGAGTCATTTAGCAGACGCTCTTATCCAGAGCCACTTACAGTTAGTGAGTCATTTAGCAGACGCTCTTATCCAGAGCCACTTACAGTTAGTGAGTCATTTAGCAGACGCTCTTATCCAGAGCCACTTACAGTTAGTGAGTCATTTAGCAGACGCTCTTATCCAGAGCCACTTACAGTTAGTGAGTCATTTAGCAGACGCTCTTATCCAGAGCCACTTACAGTTAGTGAGTCATTTAGCAGACGCTCTTATCCAGAGCCACTTACAGTTAGTGAGTCATTTAGCAGACGCTCTTATCCAGAGCCACTTACAGTTAGTGAGTCATTTAGCAGACGCTCTTATCCAGAGCCACTTACAGTTAGTGAGTCATTTAGCAGACGCTCTTATCCAGAGCCACTACAGTAGAGAGTCATTTAGCAGACGCTCTTATCCAGAGCCACTACAGTAGAGAGTCATTTAGCAGACGCTCTTATCCAGAGCCACTTACAGTTAGTGAGTCATTTAGCAGACGCTCTTATCCAGAGCCACTTACAGTTAGTGAGTCATTTAGCAGACGCTCTTATCCAGAGCCACTTACAGTTAGTGAGTCATTTAGCAGACGCTCTTATCCAGAGCCACTTACAGTTAGTGAGTCATTTAGCAGACACTCTTATCCAGAGCCACTTACAGTTAGTGAGTCATTTAGCAGACGCTCTTATCCAGAGCAATTAGGGTTTAGTGCCTTGCTCAAGGGCACAGACAGATTTTTCACCTAGTCGGCTCGGGGATTAGAACCAGCGACCTTTCGATTACTGGCACAACGCTCTTAACCACTAAGCCACCTGCCGCCCCATTCAAAATAAATACATTCATGAGCAGTCAAAATAAACCGCTTGAGCTGTTTTAGTGTTAAAACACATGATGCCAAATCTATGAATCAATCAACATTTATTTATAAAGCCATTTTTACGTCAGCATTTTGTCACAAAGTGCTATACAGAAACCCAGCCTAAAACCCCAAACAGCAAGCAATGCAGATGTAGAAGCACGGTGGCTAGGAAAAACTCCCTAGAAAGGCTGGAACCTAGGAAGAAACCTAGAGAGGAACCAAGCTCTGAGGGGTGGCCAATATGGCATCATGGGTTTCAATGCCTTCTCTCCATACACAAAAAAATAAATAATGTATGCACATGACTGTAAGTCGCTTTGGATAAAAGCGTCTGCTAAATGGCATATTATTATGCAGTATGGCATCATGTGTTTCAATGCCTCTCCATAGAGAGAGAGAGAGAGAGAGAGAGAGAGAGAGAGAGAGGGGGGGAGAGAGAGAGAGAGAGAGAGAGGGGGGGGACAGAGAGAGAGAGAGAGAGAGAGAGGGGGGGGGGGAATAGAGAGAGAGAATGTAGGTGTTCCAGGAATAGCATTCTGTGTTTTGAAATGGTGTGAAAGGTGTGTTAAAGGAAAGAGGTGTGTTAGGTATTATCCCGCTGTTTCACTAATAAATGGAGTGTGCATTAGCACCTCCTACGATGTTCTATTTCTCTTATTGAGAGAGGACACATGCTGTACAGGAGTGTGATTCTTCAAGATCTGTACCTTTTTTATTCCGTATTCACAAATGTAGACATGACAACTGTGATGTAGTGGCCTTTTAAAATACAAGATGCAGAGAGAGAGGGAGGGAGAGAGAGAGAGAGAGAGGAGAGACAGGGAGGGAGGGAGGGAGGGAGAGAGAGTGGAAAGTGGAAAGCTCTACCAGTCTTTGTTCTTCCATTGAGAGCTGCATCAACAGCGATAGCATTAGCATTGAGAGCTGCATCAACAGCGATAGCATTAGCATTGAGAGCTGCATCAACAGCGATAGCATTAGCATTGAGAGCTGCATCAACAGCGATAGCATTAGCATTAGCATTGAGAGCTGCATCAACAGCGATAGCATTAGCATTGAGAGCTGCATCAACAGCGATAGCATTAGCATTGAGAGCTGCATCAACAGCGATAGCATTAGCATTGAGAGCTGCATCAACAGCGATAGCATTAGCATTAGCATTGAGAGCTGCATCAACAGCGATAGCATTAGCATTGAGAGCTGCATCAACAGCGATAGCATTAGCATTGAGAGCTGCATCAACAGCGATAGCATTAGCAGCAGCGGCAGCCATGCTGGGGTTACGGAGAACCGTGAGGCACCATTTTTACCTGTCCTCAGCCATGCTGGGGTAAACAGAGTAGGGGTTAGTGGCTTTACTTATCACCACCACGTTTAGTTATTTTATACACTGATATTTCCGAATGGTATGCATTCGTAAAGTATTCAGACCCCTTGACCCCCCCCTCCCCATATTTACATAAGTATTCATACCATTTACTCAGTACTTTGTTGAAGCCCCTTTGGCAGCGATTACAGCCTCGAGTCTTCTTGGGTATGACGCTACAAGCTTGGTACACCTGTATTTGGGGAGTTTCTCCCATTCTTCTCTGCAGATCCTCTCAAGCTCTGTCAGGTTGGATGAGGAGCTTCGCTGCACAGCTATTTTCAGGTCTCTCCAGAGATGTTCGATCGGGTTCAAGTCCGGGCTCTGGCCGGGCCTCTCAAGGACATTTAGAGACTTGTCCTGAACCCACTCCTGCATTGTCTTGGCTGTGTGCTTAGGGTCATTGTCCTGTTGGAAGGTGAACCTTCGCCCCCAGTCTGAGGTCCTGAGCACTCTGGAGCAGGTTTTCATCAAGGATCTCTCTGTACTTTGCTCTGTTCATCTTTCCCTTGATCCTGACTTGTCTCCCAGTCCCTGCCGCTGAAAAACATCTCCACAGCATGATGCTGCCACCACCATGCTACACTGTAGTGAGGGTGCCAGGTTTCTTCCAGACGTGATGCTTGGCATTCAGGCCAAAGAGTTCAATCTTGGTTTCATCAGACCAGAGAATCTTGTTTCTCATGGTCTGAGAGTCCTTTAGGTGCCTTTTGGCAAACTCCAAGCGGCCTGTCATGTGCCTTCTGCTGAGGAGTGGCTTCCGTCTGGCCACTCTACCATAAAGGCCTGATTGGTGGAGTGCTGCAGAGATTTCTGTCCTTCTGGAAGGTTCTCCCATCGCCACAGAGGAACTCTGGAGCTCTGTCAGAGTGGCCATCGGGTTCTTGTTCACCTCCCTGACCAAGGCCCTTCTACTCCGATTGCTCAGTTTGGCCGGGCGGCCAGCTCTAGGAAGAGTCTTGGTGATTCCAAACTTCCATTTAAGAATGATGGAGGCCACTGTGTTCTTGGGGACATTCAATGCTGCAGATATCTTTTGGTACCCTTCCCCAGATCTGTGCCTCGACACAATCTTGTCTACGGACAATTCCTTCAACCTCAAGGCTTGGTTTTTGCTCTGATATACACTGTCAACTGTGGGACCTTATATAGAAAGGTGTGTGCCTTTCCAAATCATTTACCACAGGTGGTCTCCAATCAAGTTGTAGAAACATCTCAATGATGATCAATGAAAACAGGATACACCTGAGCTCAATTTCGAGTCTCATAGCAAAGGGTCTGAATACTTATGTAAATAAGGTATTTCTGTTTTTTCATTATTTTTCTTCTTTCCAAACATTTGTAAAAACCTGTTTTCGCTTCGTCATTATGGGGTATTGTGTGTAGATTGATGAGGGTATTTTATTTTATTTTATCAATTTTAGAATAAGGCTGTAACAAAACAATGTGGAAAAGTAAAACGGTCTGAATACTTTCCTAATGAATACAAAAGTATGTGGAGACCCCGTCAAATTAGTGGATTCTGCTATTTCAGCCACACCTGTTGCTGACAGGTGTAAAAAATCGAGCACACAGCCATGCAATCTCCATAGACAAACATTGGCTTTAGAATGACCTTACTGAAGAGCTCAGTGACTTTGAATGTGGCACCGTCATAGGATGCCACATTTCCAACAAGTCAGTTCATCAAATTTCTGCCCTGCTAGAGCTGCCCTGGTCAACTGTAAGTGCTGCTATTGTGAAGTGGAAACATCTAGGAGCAACATCGGCTCATCCGAGAAGTGGTAGGCCGCACAAGCTCACAGAACGGGACCGCTGAGTGCTGAAGCGCGTAGCGCGTAAATATTGTCTGTCCTCGGTTGCAACGCTCCACTACCGAGTTCCAAACTGCCTCTGGAAGCAACGTCAGCACAAGAACTGTTCGTCGGGAGCTTCATGAAATGGGTTTCCATGGCCGAGCAGCCGCACATAAGCCTAAGATCACCATGCGCAATGCCAAGTGTCGGCTGGAGTGGTGTAAAGCTCACCGCCATTGGACTCTGGAGCTTCATGCTTCACCATCTGGCAGTCTGATGGATGAATCTGGGTTTGTCGGATGCCAGGAGAACGCTACCTGCCCCAAAGCATAGTGCCAACTGTAACGTTTGGTGGAGGAGGCATAATGGTTTTGGGCTGTATTTCATGGTTCGGGCTAGGCCCCTTAGTTCCAGTGAAGGGAAATCTTAACGCTACAGCATACAATGACATTCTAGACAATTCTGTACTTCCAACTTTGTGGCAACAGTTTGGGGAAGGCCCTTTCCTGTTTCAGCATGACAACGCCCCTGTGCACAAAGTGAGGTCCAAACACAAATGGTTTGTTGAGAATGCTGTGGAAGTACTTGACTGGGCTGCACAGAGCCCTGACCTCAACCTCTTCCTCTCCTCCTCCCTTCCTCCTCCCTCCATCCCGCTGGTGGTACTGCTGTCCGGTGGTGGGTATTCAGGCAGGCAACCCCCACTCAGGATTTATCTTCTGCTGCCATGTTGTTAATGGATAAGTGAACATTTCAGAGATCACCCTGCCATGGCACTGTTAACAGAGGCTTGGACTTGCGTCTCAAATAGCACCCTATTCCCTATTTTAGTGCACTAGTTTTGACCAGGGCCCATAATGCTCTTTGTCAAAAATAGTGCACTATAAAGGGAACCAACCGGGTGCCATTTGAGACGCAGTCTTGGTCAAGGTCAGGAACGTACATCAACGTAGCAGAAAGTGAATAAATGCTCTGACTCGTCCCTGTTATTTACTGGGCAGGGCTGAAAGGATTACTCCCTCCTCCTCCTTCCCTGCTCGCTGATACAGGAGGGAGAGTGGGAGAGGAGAAATGAGAGGGAGAGTGCAGCAGGCATCTCTGATAGAGGAGGGAGAGTGGAGAGAGAGAGAGAGTGCAGCAGGCATTGCAGGAGGGAAAGTGGAGAGAGGAGAGAGAGAGAGGTCATGTGGATAGAGAGAAAGAGAGAGAGAGAGAGAGAGAGAGAGAGAGAGAGAGAGAGAGAGAGAGAGAGAGAGGTCATGTGGATATAGAGAAAGAGAGAGAGTGTAGAGAGAGAGAGAGAGAGCGAGTGTAGAGAGGTAGAGTGGATAGAGAGAAAGAGAGAGAGAGAGTGTAGAGAGAGAGAGAGTGAGGAGGGAGAGAGAGACGGCCAGTCCACTGCTCCCAGGCTACTTTTGTTTCCGTTAAGGCTTTTAGGCATTCTGTTTTATGTGCTGCCGGGCTTTCATCCCCCATGCCCCCCACACACACACACACACACACACAAACATACACACACACGTCCTGCATTAAGACAGCTGAATTGGGATATTGGGTAAGCCAGGCCATTTATCCAGCCCCAACCCCTCCTCCTCTCTTCTCCTCCTCCTCCTCCTCCTCCTCCTCTCTTCCCCTCCTCCCTCCTCCTCCTCCTCCTCCCCTCCCTCCTCCCCTCCTCCTCTCCTCCTTCCCCCTCCTCCTCCTCCTCCTCTCTCTCCTCCCCTCTCTCCTCTTCTCCTCCTCCTCTTCTCCTCCTCCTCCTCCTCCTCCTCCTCCTCCTCCCTCCTCCTCTCTTCTCCTCCTCTCTTCTCCTCCTCCTCTCTCCTCCTCCTCTCTTCTCCTCCTCCTCTCTTCCCCTCCTCCCTCTCTTCTCCTCCTCCTCTCTTCTCCTCCTCCTCTCTTCTCCTCCTCCTCTCTTCCCCTCCTCCTCTCTTCTCCTACTCCTCTCTTCCCCTCCTCCTCCTCCTCTCCCCCTCCTCCTCTCTTCCCCTCCTCCCTCTATTGAAAACACACACCTTTCTGTTGAATCAGGATTCTGTTGAGTTGAGTCAAGGCATGTGATGGATGGGGGAATGGGTGAGGAAATGGGTGAGGGAATGGGTGAAGGAATGGGTGGGCGTTGTTGTAGAATTAGCTGGGTAGATTGATGTGCTATGGTCCTGAATAACAACACTCAACACTAACACTGCTAATTGTTTGACGAATAGAGCAGGACAATTAGCATTTATATTGCATATCTCTCTACCTCCTCCCAGGCATTTAATAGTAATCATAATGTGGTGGGTGCTCATAGGGTTCGGATGTGTCTTGTTTCACACATGTACTAGTATGTATTATACACATGTGAATTGGAAATGTGTTTTTTGCATATCCCAACTCCACCTGAGAGTGGGGTCACGGTCAGCCATTATCAACGGCGACCCTGAAGCAATTAGGGTTAAGTGCCTTGCTCAAAGACACATGGACAGATTTTTCACCCAGTCAGCTCAGGGATTCGAACTAGCGACCTTTCGGTTACTGGCCCAACGCTCTAACTGCTAGGTAACCTGCCGCCCAGTTGCTCCAGTAGCTATGTTACTACACTGAACAAAAATATAAACGCAACATGTGTTGGTCCCATGTTTCATGAGCTGAAATAAAAGATCACGGAAATATTCCATACACACAAAAAGCTTATTTCTCTCAAATTTTGTGCACAAATTTGTTTACATCCCTGTTAATGAGCATTTTATTCTTTGTCAAGATAATCCATCCATCTGACAGGTGTGGCATGTCAAGAAGCTGATTAAACAGCATGATCATTACACAGGTGCACCTTGTGCTGGGGACAATAAAAGGCCATGTGCAGTTTTGTCACGCAACACAATGCCACAGATGTCTCAAGTTTTGACGGAGCATGCAATTGGCATGCTGACTGCAGGAATATCCACCAGAGCTGTTTCCAGAGAATTTAATGTTAATTTCTCTACCATAAGCCGCCTCCAACGTTGTTTTAGAAAATTTGGCAGAATGTCCAACCGGCCTCACAACCACAGACCATGTGTAACCACGCCAGCCCAGGACCTCCACATCCGGCTTCTTCAGCTGCGGGATCGTCAGAGGGAGGAGGGTGGGGTGCTGAGGAGTATTTCTGTCTGTAATAAAGGCCTTTTGTGGGGAAAATCTAATTCTGATTGGCTGGGCCTGGCTCCCAAGTGGGTGGGCCTGGCTCCCAAGTGGGTGGGCCTATGCCCTCTCAGGCCCACTCATTGCCTCGCCCCTGCCCAGTCATGTGAAATCCATAGATTAGGGCCTAATTTATTTATTTGAATTCACTGATTTACTTATATGAACTGTAACTCAGCAAAATCTTTGAAATTGTTGCATGTTGCGGTTATATTTTTGTTCATAGGCTAAACCACCTCACTAAACCAACCACCTCACTACTCCTACCAGTACAACCTGCTCCGTTCAACCTCACTATAGACTACTCCTACCAGGACAACCTGCTCCGTTCAACCTCACTATAGACTACAACTACCAGTACAACCTGCTCCGTTCAACCTCACTATAGACTACAACTACCAGTACAACCTGCTCCGTTCAACCTCACTATAGACTACAACTACCAGTACAACCTGCTCCGTTCAACCTCACTATAGACTACAACTACCAGTACAACCTGCTCCGTTCAACCTCACTATAGACTACTCCTACCAGGACAACCTGCTCCGTTCAACCTCACTATAGACTACAACTACCAGGACAACCTGCTCCGTTCAACCTCACTATAGACTACAACTACCAGTACAACCTGCTCCGTTCAACCTCACTATAGACTACAACTACCAGTACAACCTGCTCCGTTCAACCTCACCATAGACTACAACTACCAGTACAACCTGCTCCGTTCAACCTCACCATAGACTACAACTACCAGTACAACCTGCTCCGTTCAACCTCACTATAGACTACAACTACCAGGACAACCTGCTCCGTTCAACCTCACTATAGACTACTCCTACCAGGACAACCTGCTCCGTTCAACCTCACTATAGACTACAACTACCAGGACAACCTGCTCCGTTCAACCTCACTATAGACTACAACTACCAGTACAACCTGCTCCGTTCAACCTCACTATAGACTACAACTACCAGTACAACCTGCTCCGTTCAACCTCACCATAGACTACAACTACCAGTACAACCTGCTCCGTTCAACCTCACTATAGACTACAACTACCACAGGCTACAGGCATCTTACAGCTTTCATTTAATTTCAATGTATTTATTTAGACAGGAAGTCCATTCAGTAACAAGTTGCCACTTGTCCAGGGGGTCCTACTAGCTTTTATAAATTGCTGTGCTGTCTAATATATTCCGACTGTTGTTTTGTTAACTCTTATTGGTGCCAATGAGAACCAGTATTTAGCTAATCTTTCTGGATAAAAATGTAGTCTGCACATCTGTGTTGAAAGTGGAAAATAGAACAGACCAATCGTTTATGTTCTTTTGTCTACTGAAACTTCAATCGATTTTGGATCATTGCTAGAAAGAGTATAGCTGTTAGCCTCTATAGCTGTTAGCCTCTATAGCTGTTAGCCTCTATATCCCTCTATAGCTGTTAGCCTCTATAGCTGTTAGCCTCTATAGCTGTTAGCCTCTATATCCCTCTATAGCTGTTAGCCTCTATAGCTGTTAGCCTCTATAGCTGTTAGCCTCTATAGCTGTTAGCCTCTATAGCTGTTAGCCTCTATATCCCTCTATAGCTGTTAGCCTCTATAGCTGTTAGCCTCTATAGCTGTTAGCCTCTATATCCCTCTATAGCTGTTAGCCTCTATAGCTGTTAGCCTCTATAGCTGTTAGCCTCTATAGCTGTTAGCCTCTCTCTCTGTCTCTCTCTCTCTCTCTCTCTCTCTCTCTCTGCCTCTCTCTCTCTCTCTGTCTCTCTCTCTCTCTACCTCTCTCTCTGCCTCTCTCTATTTCTCTCTCTCTCTCTCTCTCTCTCTCTCTGATCCTTTGTGTGAAGGATCATTGATAGAAAGAGTATAGATGTTAGCCTCTCTCTCTCTCTCTCTCTCTGCCTCTCTCTCTCTCTCTCTCTCTCTCTCTTTCTCTTTCTCTCTCTCTGTCTGATCCTTTGTATGAAGGATCATTGCTAGAAAGAGTATGCCGTTAGCCCCTCTCTCTCTCTCTTTCTCTCTCTCTCTCTCTGATCCTTTGTGTGAAGAGCTCAGCAACAGCTGAATTCACAGCTCTGCATCTTGAAGCTTTAGAGAATTCTTTGTCTTTGAAACAATAGCAAGCGATTCATATCTTCATTCTTTAGATTTTCAAACCATCTATAGTCATTTCTCATCTCCCTTTGTAAAGAGCTGTTCTAATTGAGTCTTGGTGTGTCCAATCTTTTCAACCCTCATTCTGTTTCCCCATGGCATATCCCCATTGGCTCAGAGTAGAAAGTCAAGTTATTTTCATAAATGTATTTTTAGATCAATAACACAATGCCTATCAAAGGTCTTGATTGTGATGTATGAGTTACCAACTCTATGAGTTTGTTATGGGCTACTATGAATATTGGAGAATTACCTTTTTTCTTTGTTCTGGAGTTTCAGGGTTAGAAACCTGACGATGGTTCCTCTAATACCAAAGTGAATTGAATCCCTGTTAATAGGAGGAAGTCATAGCAACATGCCACTGACTGACTGTGCTGGATGTCCTTTATAGTACTGTGGCAGAGGAATAAGGATCTGCATCCCAAATGGCACCCTATTATACTATGTACACTATGTAGTGCACTACTTTTGACCCGGGCCCATAGGGCTCTGATCAACATTAGTAGACTATATAGGGAATAGGGTGCCATTTGGGTTGTGTAAGCTTGTTTTACTGTATCCTGCGGGTCTTAGGGGTAAAATAACACGGCTGCTTGTTGTGTTATTCTCTCTGGGGATTTAGACAGGAAGAGAAAACAACAATAGCTGACTATGAATATAGATAATGGTGTTATGCTTTTAACTGTAGTTCAGGCAGCTGTATTTGATCTGGCCCTGTTCCCTCCAAGACCTATTGAATATGTATATTTGATATCAGCTGTCAGAGACTGCGTCCCAAATGGCACCCTATTCCCTACATAGTGCACTACTTTAGACCAGAGAATGGCACCCTATTCCCTACATAGTGCACTACTTTAGACCAGAGAATGGCACCCTATTCCCTACATAGTGCACTACTTTAGACCAGAGAATGGCACCCTATTCCCTACATAGTGCACTACTTTAGACCAGAGAATGGCACCCTATTCCCTACATAGTGCACTACTTTAGACCGGGGCCAATAGGGAATAATGTAAGGGATAGGTTGCCATTTGGGACGTTCTCATAGTGATTATATGGCCTGCTGCTCCAGTGAAAGGGAGCCTCGTCTTTCCCATGGTGCACCTCACAGCATACCAGCCAATTCAGAATGAACAGGAACAGAATATGCAAAAGAGACGTGATGGCGGCAGGGTCAACGCGGCCGGGTCAACCAGACCATTGAAACCAACCAGACCATTGAAACCAACCAGACCAGTGAAACCAACCAGACCATTGAAACCAACCAGACCATTGAAACCAACCAGCCCATTGAAACCACCAACCAGACCATTGAAACCACCAACCAGACCATTGAAACCACCAACCAGCCCATTGAAACCAACCAGCCCATTGAAACCACCAACCAGACCATTGAAATCAACCAGCCCATTGAAACCAACCAGCCCATTGAAACCACCAACCAGCCCATTGAAACCAACCAGACCATTGAAACCAACCAGCCCATTGAAACCAACCAGTCCATTGAAACCACCAACCAGACCATTGAAACCAACCAGTCCATTGAAACCACCAACCAGCCCATTGAAACCAACCAGTCCATTGAAACCACCAACCAGACCATTGAAACCAACCAGACCATTGAAACCACCAACCAGACCATTGAAACCAACCAGTCCATTGAAACCAAACAGACATTGAAACCAACCAGACCATTGAAACCACCAACCAGACCATTGAAACCAACCAGCCCATTGAAACCACCAACCAGACCATTGAAACCAACCAGCCCATTGAAACCAACCAGCCCATTGAAACCACCAACCAGACCATTGAAACCAACCAGCCCATTGAAACCAACCAGCCCATTGAAACCAACCAGTCCATTGAAACCACCAACCAGTCCATTGAAACCACCAACCAGACCATTGAAACCACCAACCAGCCCATTGAAACCACCAACCATTGAAACCACCAACCAGACCATTGAAACCAACCAGACCATTGAAACCAACCAGCCCATTGAAACCACCAACCAGACCATTGAAACCACCAACCAGCCCATTGAAACCAACCAGCCCATTGAAACCAACCAGACCATTGAAACCAATCAGCCCTTTGGAAATAAAAACAATACACACTAAAGCATGCCTCTTCAAACTTCAGAAAGACAGCTTTCAACACTTTCAACACTTACGGAAATGTGCCGTGTGTGTGTGTGTGTGTGTGTGTGTGTGTGTGTGTGTGTGTGTGTGTGTGTGTGTGTGTGTGTGTGGTAGTGACGGAGGTCCTGGTATTGAGGTTCCGTGGTCATTAATCACTGCCATCTTATCAGCTGTCAGACTTGACAAAAGGTGACCCCTAAAACTGAACAAAGATGCCCTCTGTAAATAGTTTTTTATAGAAGGAAGGAGCCTGATATAATCCGGCAGAGATTCATGCTCTGTCCAGCTGCTCCCAGACTAATACAGTATTCAGCAACTGTCTTTGTGTTTCTCTGCCAAAAACAATAATGCTATATGAAGGAAAATCTAATGCTGTATGAAGGAAACATTCGCAGAGTACGACACTACCTTACACAGAAAGCGGCACAGGTCCTAATCCAGGCACTTGTCATCTCCCGTCTGGATTACTGCATCTCGCTGTTGGCTGGGCTCCCTGCCTGTGGCATTAAACCCCTACAACTTATCCAGAACACTGCAGCCCGTCTGGTGTTCAACCTTCCCAAGTTCTCTCATGTCTACCCCGCTCCTCCGCACACTCCACTGGCTTCCAGTTGAGGCTCGCATCTACTACAAGATCATGGTGCTTGTCTACGGAGCTGTGAGGGGAATGGCACCTCCTTACCTTCATTCTCTGATCAGACCCTACACCCAAACGAGGGCACTACGTTCATCCACCTCTGGCCTGCTGGCTCCCCTACCTCTACGGAAGCACAGATCCCGCTCAGCCCAGTCAAAGCTATTCGCTGCTCTGGCACCCCAATGGTGGAACAAGATCCACCACGACGCCAGGACAGCAGAGTCACTGACCACCTTCCGGAGACACTTGAAACCCTACCTCTTAAAGGAATACCTGGAATAGTATAAAAATAATCCTTCTTCCCCCACCCCTCATAAAAAAATTAAAATAAATGGTAGTTGTCCCACTGGCTATCATAATTTGAATGCACCAATTTGTAAGTCGCTCTGGATAAGAGCGTCTGCTAAATGATGTAAATGTAAATGAAAATCTAATGTTGTATGAAGGGAACATATAATACTGTATGAAGGGAACATCTAAGGCTGTCAGAGTGGTGTGTGGGGATGAGTGAAAGGAATCAAGCGCAGGAACCAGGATGACTTCAACCGTCTTTAGTAATGTCCAACACATGAACAATGAGCCGCCAACCCAACCGGGTGGCGCAAACAATTACGCACAAACACAGTGCGTATACACAAGAAAAGCGCACGCAGTGCGAACTCTCGGAAAAAACAACCACGAGAGATACAAACTCCTCTGAAGCAGGCTGACAATAAACAATCACGCATAACACCTGACCCAAACAAACGAAACTAAATAGGGAACATAATCAAACACAAACAAGGGACAGGTGTTACAAAGAGACAAAACCAAATGAACATGAAACATAGAACGGTGGCAACTAGTACTCCGGAGACGACGACCGCCGAAGCCTGCCCGAACAAGGAAGAGGAGCAGCCTCGGCCGAAACCGTGACAGTATCCCCCCCTTGACGCGCGGCTCCAGCCGTGCGCCGACCAGGGGCTCGGGGACGACCCGGACGACGGAGCAGGGCGCGCAGGATGACCCCGATGGAACTCGGTCAGCAGGGACTGGTCCAATATGTCCCTCCTTGGCACCCAGCACCGCTCCTCCGGACCGTACCCCTCCCACTCCACGAGATATTGAAGACCCCCATCCGGCGTCTCGAATCAAGGATGGACCTCACGGTGTGCGCCGGAGCCCCTCGATGTCCAACGGGGGTGGAGGAGTCTCCTCAATCTCAAAGTCCTGGAGTGGACCAGCTACCACCCGGCCTGAGGAGAGACACATGGAACGAGGGGTTAATATTCTTGTAATCAATAGGTAGTTCTAACCTGTAACTCACCTCGTTCAATCTCCTCAGGACTTTAAAAGGCCCCACAAACCGCCCGACCCAGCTTCCGGCAGGGCAGGCGGAGGGGCAGGTTTCTGGTTGAGAGCCAGACTCGATCTCCAGGTGCGTACACTGGCCCCTCACTGCGGTGTAGGTCGGCGCTCGTCTTCTGTCGACGTATGGCACGCTGCAGATGGACGTGTGCAGCGTCCCCACGTCTCCTCCGAGCGCCGCACCCACTCATCCACAGCGGGGGCCTCGATCTGGCTCTCATGCCATGGTGCCAGAACCGGCTGGTACCCTAATACACACTGAAAAGGGGTTAGTTGGGTGGAGGAGTGGCGGAGAGAGTTCTGTGCCATCTCGGCCCAGGGCACATATCTCGCCCACTCCTCCGGCCGGCCCTGACAATATGACCTCAGAAACCTACCCACATCCTGGTTAACACGTTCAACCTGCCCATTACTCTCCGGGTGGTAACCCGAGTAAGGCTTACCGAAACCCCCCAACCGTTCCATAAACGCTCTCCACACTCTGGAGGTGAACTGGGGGCCTCGGTCAGACACTATATCCTCGGGTACCCGTAATGCCGGAAGACATGGGTAAACAGAGCCTCAGCGGTCTGTAGGGCAGTGGGTAGACCCGGCATGGGGAAGGAGACGACAGGCCTTCGAGAACCGATCCACAACGACCAGGATGGTAGTATTCCCCTGTGAGGGGGAAGGTCGGTAACAAAATCCACCGAGAGGTGGGACCAGGGTCGTTGTGGAATAGGCAGGGGTTGTAGCTACCCCTGGGCAAATGTCTGGGCGCCTTACACTGGGCACACACCGAACAGGAGGAAACATAAATCCTCACATCCCTAGCTAACGTTGGCCACCAGTACTTTGTGCTAAGGCAGTGCACTGTCCGGCCGATACCCGGATGGCCAGAGGAGGGGGACGATGAGCCCAACAAATGAGGCGATCGCGTACCTCGAGCGGAACGTACGTCCGACCCACTGGACACTGTGGAGGACTTGGGTCGGTGCGTAACGCCCGCTCGATCTCGCCATCAACCTCCCATACCACCGGTGCAACCAGACAAGACTCCGGTAGTATGGGCGTGGGCTCAACGGACCTCTCCTCCGCGTCATACCGCCGAGACAGGGCATCTGCCTTCCCGTTCTGGGACCCAGGGATGTATGTGATTTTAAACACAAACCGGGCTAGAAACATAGTCCAGCGGGCCTGGCGAGGATTCAGTCTCCTAGCTGCCCGGATGTACTCCAGGTTACGATGGTCAGTTAGAATGAGGAAAGGGTGTTGAGCCCCCTCGAGCCAATGCCGCCACACCTTTAGGGCCTGTACCACGGCTAACAGCTCCCTGTCTCCTACGTCATAATTCCGCTCCACCGGACTGAGCTTTTTAGAATAAAACGCACAGGGACGGAGTTTAGGTGGAGTGCCAGAACGTTGGGAAAGAACGGCCCCTATACCGGCCTCTGACGCGTCCACCTCTACTTGGAACGGTAAAGAGGGATCCGGATGCGCCAACACCGGCGCCGAGGGTAAACAGGTCCTTCAGTCTCCCAAATGCCCTGTCCGCCTCAGCTGACCACCGCAAGCGCACCGGACCCCCTTTAACAGAGACGTTATGGGAGCTGCCACCTGTCCAAAACCCCGGATAAACCTCCGGTAATAATTCGCAAAACCCAAGAACTGTTGCACCTCCCTCACAGTGGTTGGGGTTTGCCAATTACGCACAGCAGACACCCGGTCTACCTCCATCTTCACCCCTGACGCAGATAACTGGTAACCCAGAAAGGAGACCGACTTCTGAAAAAACAGACATTTCTCTGCCTTGACATATAGGTCATGCTCCAACAGCCTCCTCAATACTCGGCGCACCAGGGCTACATGCTCTGCTCGGGTAGGACTGTACACCAGAATGTCGTCGATGTACACAACTACTCCCTGTCCCTGCATGTCCCGGAAAATCTCATCGACGAAGGATTGGAAGACTGAGGGAGCATTCATTAACCCATATGGCATGACTAGATACTAGTAGTGTCCGGAAGTCGTGCTAAACGCTGTCTTCCATTCATCGCCCTCTCTAATGTCGCACCAAGTTATATGCGCTCCTGAGATCCAATTTTGTAAAGAACTGCGCACCGTGCAGTGACTCCGTCATAGTCGCAATCAGAGGAAGTGGATAGCTGTACTTCACCGTAATCTGATTGAGACCGCGGTAATCAATACACGGGCGCAGACCTCCATCCTTTTTCTTCACAAAAAGAAACTCGAGGAAGCGGGTGAAGTGGAGGCCCGTATGTATCCCTGTCTCAGAGACTCAGCGATGTACGTCTCCATTGCCTTCCTCTCCTCTTGAGACAAGGGATGCACATGGCTCAGCGGGAGAGCTGCTCCTGACTGGAGATCTATCGCACAATCCCCCGTCTATGAGGCGGCAGCTGCGCCCGCCCTAGTCTTACTAAACACCAGTTTCAAATCCTCATACTCGGGGGAATATGCAGTGCTGTCATTAGATTCGGACTTTCCACGAGGGTCGCCCCTATGGAAACACCCAGACACCGCCCCTCACACTGGGCAGACCACCCTTTAAGAGCTTTCTCTCGCCACATAATAGTAGGGTCATGGGTCATCAACCAGGGAAGGCCCAGCACTACCGGATACGCAGGAGAGTCAATCAGATAGAGCTGAATCGTCTCCTCATGACCCTCCTGCGCCATCATCTGAAGGGGCGCTGTGACCTCCCTAATCAACCCAGACCCTAACGGACGGCTATCTAGGGCATGAACAGGGAAAGGCTTATCAACTGGAAGGAGGGGAATCCCTAACTCTATACAAAACTGGCGATCTACAAAATTCCCAGCTGCGCCTGAATCTACCAGCGCCTTATGCTGGGAACGAGGTGCAACCTGTGGAAAACAAACAGGCAAGGTTAGGTGCACGACAGAAAGCTCTGGGTAAGTAGGGCGCCTACTCACCTGGGGGACCCCCAATGCGTGACCTGCCTTCTCCTCCACCGGGGACCCTCCCCAACACCTAGCCGCGGTGTGCCCTCCACGGCCACAGTTAGTGCAGGGAACGGCCCCCCTCGGGTTCCTACTCCTCCGGTCTCTAGCGCCAGCACCCCGAGCTCCATAGGGCTCGGCTCGGAGGTGCTGGAGAGTGGACTGAGCGAACCCCACCCGGGGACGTCCACGGGTGGCGAGCAGGGTATCCAGCCGAATGGCCATGTCGACAAGTTGGTCAAAGGTCAACGAGGTGTCCCTGCACGCCAACTCTCGCTGGACGTCCTCCCGGAGGCTGCAACGGAAGTGGTCTATATGGGCCCGCTCATTCCACCCTGCATCGGCCGCTAGAGTCCGGAATTCCAAGGCAAAGTCCTGGGCGCTCCTCATCCCCTGTCGAAGGTAGAACAGACGCTCCCCCGCCGCCTTCCCCTCTGGTGGATGGTCAAACACAGCACGGAAGCGGCGGGAGAACTCCGCATAGTTAGTGGTAGCGGCGTCCATTCTCCTCCATTCAGCGTTGGCCCACTCAACGCCTTTGCCCGTGAGACAGGAGATGAGGGCTGAGACGCTCTCGTGTCCCGAGGGCGCCGGGTGTACGGTGGCGAGGTAGAGCTCCACTTGCAGCAGGAACCCTTGACACCCGGCAGTGGAGCCGTCGTACGCCCTCGGGAGCGAGAGCCGAATCCCACTGGGTTCCGGAGATGGGACAGGAGGACTGGCCGATGGGGATGGTTCGGTACGGGGGGTCGTGGGCACCCCGCTGGTTTCCCATCGGTGGAGAGTGTTCATCACCCCCTCCAGGGCATGACAGACCTGGTTAATCCGATCCTCCTGCCCACGAAGACGTTCCTCCATACCTGCTGTTGGCGCGGTCGCTCCTGCTGATTCCATGGAAGGATGCGTGATTCTGTCAGAGTGGTGTGTGGGGATGAGTGAAAGGAATCAAGCGCAGGAACCAGGATGACTTCAACCGTCTTTAGTAATGTCCAACACATGAACAATGAGCCGCCAACCCAACCGGGTGGCGCAAACAATTACGCACAAACACAGTGCGTATACACAGAAAAGCGCACACAGTGCGAACTCTCGGAAAAAAACAACCACGAGAGATACAAACTCCTCTGAAGCAGGCTGACAATAAACAATCACGCATAACACCTGACCCAAACAAACGAAACTAAATAGGGAACATAATCAAACACAAACAAGGGACAGGTGTTACAAAGAGACAAAACCAAATGAACATGAAACATAGAACGGTGGCAGCTAGTACTCCGGAGACGACGACCGCCGAAGCCTGCCCGAACAAGGAAGAGGAGCAGCCTCGGCCGAAACCGTGACAAAGGCTGTATGAAGGGAACATCTAAGGCTGTATAAAGGGAACATCTAAGGCTGTATGAAGGGAACATCTAAGGCTGTATAAAGGGAACATCTAAGGCTGTATGAAGAGAACATCTAAGGCTGTATAAAGGGAACATCTAAGGCTGTATAAAGGGAACATCTAAGGCTGTATGAAGGGAACATCTAAGGCTGTATGAAGGGAACATCTAAGGCTGTATGAAGGGAACATCTAAGGCTGTATGAAGGGAACATCTAAGGCTGTATAAAGGGAACATCTAAGGCTGTATGAAGGGAACATCTAAGGCTGTATGAAGAGAAAATCTAAGGCTGTATGAAGAGAACATCTAAGGCTGTATAAAGGGAACAGCTAAGGCTGTATGAAGGGAACATCTAAGGCTGTATGAAGGGAACATCTAAGGCTGTATAAAGGGAACATCTAAGGCTGTATAAAGGGGACATCTAAGGCTGTATGAAGGGAACATCTAAGGCTGTATGAAGAGAAAATATAAGGCTGTATGAAGAGAACATCTAAGGCTGTATAAAGGGAACATCTAAGGCTGTATGAAGGGAACATCTAAGGCTGTATGAAGGGAACATCTAAGGCTGTATGAAGGGAACATCTAAGGCTGTATGAAGGGAAAATCTAAGGCTGTATAAAGGGAACATCTAAGGCTGTATAAAGGGGACATCTAAGGCTGTATGAAGGGAACATCTAAGGCTGTATGAAGGGAAAATCTAAGGCTGTATGAAGGGAACATCTAAGGCTGTATGAAGGGAACATCTAAGGCTGTATGAAGGGAACATCTAAGGCTGTATGAAGGGAACATCTCAGGCTGTATGAAGGGAACATCTCAGGCTGTATGAAGGGAACATCTAAGGCTGTAAGAAGGGAACATCTATGGCTGTATGAAGGGAACATATATGGCCGTATGAAGGGTTCATCTAAGGCCGTATGAAGGGGACATCTAGGCTGTATGAAGGGAACATCTAAGGCTGTATGAAGGGAACATCTAAGGCTGTATGAAGGGAACATATAAGGCTGTATGAAGGGAACATATATGGCCGTATGAAGGGAAAATCTAAGACTATATGAAGGGAACATCTAAGGCTGTATGAAGGGAACATCTAAGGCTGTATGAAGAGAAAATCTAAGGCTGTATGAAGAGAACATCTAAAGCTGTATAAAGGGAACATCTAAGGCTGTATGAAGGGAACATCTAAGGCTGTATGAAGGGAACATCTAAGGCTGTATAAAGGGAACATCTAAGGCTGTATAAAGGGGACATCTAAGGCTGTATGAAGGGAACATCTAAGGCTGTATGAAGGGAACACATAAGGCTGTATGAAGGGAACATCTAAGGCTGTATGAAGGGAACATCTAAGGCTGTATAAAGGGGACATCTAAGGCTGTATAAAGGGGACATCTAAGGCTGTATGAAGGGAACATCTAAGGCTGTAAGAAGAGAACATCTAAAGCTGTATGAAGGGAACATCTAAGGCTGTATGAAGGGAACATATAAGGCCGTATGAAGGGAACATCTAAGGCCGTATGAAGGGGACATCTAGGCTGTATGAAGGGAACATCTAAGGCTGTATGAAGGGAACATCTAAGGCTGTATGAAGGGAACATCTAAGGCTGTATGAAGGGAACATCTAAGGCTGTATGAAGGGGACATCTAAGGCTGTATGAAGGGAACATCTAAGGCTGTATGAAGGGAACATCTAAGGCTGTATGAAGGGGACATATAAGGCCGTATGAAGGGAACATCTAAGGCTGTATGAAGGGAACATCTAAGGCTGTATGAAGGGAAAATCTAAGGCTGTATGAAGGGAACATCTAAGGCTGTATGAAGGGAACATCTAAGGCTGTATGAAGGGAAAATCTAAGGCTGTATGAAGAGAACATATATGGCTGTATGAAGGGAACATCTAAGGCTGTATGAATGGAACATCTACGGCTGTATGAAGGGAAAATCTAAGGCTGTATGAAGAGAACATCTATGGCTGTATGAAGAGAACATATATGGCTGTATGAAGGGAACATCTAAGGCTGTATGAAGGGAACATATATGGCTGTATGAAGGGAACATCTATGGCTGTATGAAGGGAACATCTAAGGCTGTATGAAGGGAACATCTAAGGCTGTATGAAGGGAACATCTAAGGCTGTATGAAGGGAACATATATGGCCGTATGAAGGGAACATATATGGCCGTATGAAGGGTTCATCTAAGCACTCTCTCTTGACTTGAATCAATCAATGAGACCTCTGCATTCTTGTGTGTCTCAAATGGCACCCTATTCCCTATATAGTGCACTACTTTTGACCAGGGCCCATAGTAGTGCACTGTATAGGGGATAGGGTACATTTAGGACGCAGTCACAGTTAAAAATGATATCAATGCTTTATCATTTACCATCATCATGTGACCTCGGGCCTCTAGTCATGAAACGAATCATGCTGGGAAATGTTCCCGCCTTAAGTAAGAATCAGGCTTCATCAACGTGATACTGATCCATCATATCAAACTTTATCAACGTGAAACTGATCCATCATATCAAACTTTATCAACGTGAAACTGATCCATCGTATCAAACTTTATCAACGTGATACTGATCCATCATATCAAACTTTATCAACGTGATACTGATCCATCATATCAAACTTTATCAACGTGATACTGATCCATCATATCAAACTTTATCAACGCGATACTGATCCATCATATCAAACTTTATCAACGTGATACTGATCCATCGTATCAAACTTTATCAACGTGATACTGATCCATCGTATCAAACTTTATCAACGTGATACTGATCCATCATATCAAACTTTATCAACGTGATACTGATCCATCATATCAAACTTTATCAACGTGATACTGATCCATCATATCAAACTTTATCAACGTGATACTGATCCATCATATCAAACTTTATCAACGTGATACTGATCCATCATATCAAACTTTATCAACGTGATACTGATCCATCATATCAAACTTTATCAACGTGATACTGATCCATCGTATCAAACTTTA
Organism: Coregonus clupeaformis; assembly: GCF_020615455.1. Lineage (NCBI taxonomy): Eukaryota > Metazoa > Chordata > Actinopteri > Salmoniformes > Salmonidae > Coregonus > Coregonus clupeaformis. The sequence goes on from NC_059196.1 coordinate 43,810,313, forward strand.
TCAACGTGATACTGATCCATCATATCAAACTTTATCAACGTGATACTGATCCATCATATCAAACTTTATCAACGTGATACTGATCCATCATATCAAACTTTATCAACGTGATACTGATCCATCATATCAAACTTGATCAACGCGATACTGATCCATCATATCAAACTTTATCAACGTGATACTGATCCATCATATCAAACTTTATCAACGTGATACTGATCCATCATATCAAACTTTATCAACGTGATACTGATCCATCATATCAAACTTTATCAGCGTGATACTGATCCATCATATCAAACTTGATCAACGCGATACTGATCCATCATATCAAACTTTATCAACGTGATACTGATCCATCATATCAAACTTTATCAACGTGATACTGATCCATCATATCAAACTTTATCAACGTGATACTGATCCATCATATCAAACTTTATCAACGTGATACTGATCCATCATATCAAACTTGATCAACGCGATACTGATCCATCATATCAAACTTGATCAACGTGATATTGATCCATCATATCAAACTTTATCAACGCGATACTGATCCATCGTATCAAACTTTATCAACGCGATACTGATCCATCGTATCAAACTTTATCAACGTGATACTGATCCATCGTATCAAACGATTGGATCGTGAACTTTATTTTGTCAAAATCAATCCTGCTAGTGGTTCATGCAGTTCTATGCTTCAGTGTTCTGTGTTTAGAGCAGAGAGATAGAAACACTGCCATTCATACAAATACTAGCAGTTATCCATTCATACAAAGAGCGTCTGCTAAATGACTAAAATGTAAAAATGTAAATGCTGATTTTGTACGTTTGCCCACTGACAAAGACATGATCAGTCTATAATTTTAATGGTAGGTTTATTTGAACAGTGAGAGACAGAATAACAACAACAAAAAATGTCAAAAATGTAATAAATTGATTTGCATTTTAATGAGGGAAATAAATATTTGACCCCTCTGCAAAACATGACTTAGTACTTGGTGGCAAAACCCTTGTTGGCAATCACAGAGGTCAGACGTTTCTTGTAGTTGGCCACCAGGTTTGCACACATCTCAGGAGGGATTTTGTCCCACTCCTCTTTGCAGATCTTCTCCAAGTCATTAAGGTTTCGAGGCTGACGTTTGGCAACTCGAACCTTCAGCTCCCTCCACAGATTTTCTATGGGATTAAGGTATGGAGACTGGCTAGGCCAGTCCATGACCTTAATGTGCTTCTTCTTGAGCCACTCCTTTGTTGCCTTGGCCGTGTGTTTTGGGTCATTGTCATGCTGGAATACCCATCCACGACCCATTTTCAATGCCCTGGCTGAGGGAAGGAGGTTCTCACCCAAGATTTGACGGTACATGGCCCCGTCCATCGTCCCTTTGATGCAGCGAAGTTGTCCTGTCCCCTTAGCAGAAAAACACCCCCAAAGCATAATGTTTCCACCTCCATGTTTGACGTGGGGATGGTGTTCTTGGGGTCATAGGCAGCATTCCTCCTCCTCCAAACACGGCGAGTTGAGTTGATGCCAAAGAGCTCCATTTTGGTCTCATCTGACCACAACACTTTCACCCAGTTCTCCTCTGAATCATTCAGATGTTCATTGGCAGACTTCAGACGGGCCTGTATATGTGCTTTCTTGAGCAGGGGGACCTTGCGGGCGCTACAAATACTAGCAGTTATCCATTAATACAAATACTAGCAGTTATCCAGTCATACAAATACTAGCAGTTAACCATTCATACAAATACTAGCAGTTATCCATGCATGCAAATACTAGCATTCTCTATTCCCATTTCCATAGAAGAGAACACAACACTTAATTAAAGGGTTAAGAAATAATAATACTTGAAGGTTTTTAAACAGTTGTGTGTGTTTTGTTAAGGTTTTGTATTTGTGCTATCAGGTTAGTAATACTAGTTTATATTCTGAGTATGTGTTTGCATAGTGTGTGTGTGTGTGTGTGTGTGTGTGTGTGTGTGTGTGTGTGTGTGTGTGTGTATAATTCGTTTTTTTACAGACATAAAAGCGTAACCTTACTTTGAGCAGCCCTCCGCAAGCATCTTTGTAAGAAATATAGATGCAGGCAAATTATATTTCATCCACGAGGTGTGTTGTTCATACTATTACCGTGTCCCAAATGGTACCCTGTTCGCTGTAGCGCTCTATGGGCTCAGGTCAAATTTTAGTGCACTATATAAGAAATAGTGTCCCATTTGGGATGCAGCTTATGTTAATTTTAATTTTAATAACTATGGTAATGGGTTCCGTTGTAGAGATATAAAATGCTGCGTACCCTCTGCACCCTTCCCCTATGACATTGAACTATACTGAACACATTGATCTTGGATGTAGTAGTTTTGTATACTGAACAAAAATATATATATAAACACAACACGCAACAACTTAATCGATTTTACTGAGTTACAGTTCATATGAGGACTGAACTAAATTAATTAGGGCCCTAATCGGTGGATTTCACATGACTGGGAATACAGATATGCATCTGTTGGTCATAGATACCTTCTTTTTTTTTTTTTATGGGCCTCACGATGGGCCTCAGGATCTCGTCACAGTATTTTTGTGCATTGAAATTGCCATCGATAAAATGAAATTGTGTTTGTTGTCCGTAGCTTATGCCTGCCCATACCATAACCCCACCGCCACCATGGAGCACTCTGTTCACAACGTTGACTTCAGCAAACCACTCGCCCACACGACGCCATACACGTGGTCTGCGGTTGTGAGGCCGGTTGGACATAGAGCCAAAAACTCTAAAATGATGTTGGAGGTGGCTTATGGTAGATAAATTAACATTACATTCTCTGGAAACAGCTCTGGTGGACATTCCTGCAGTCAGCATGCCAATTGTACACTCCCTCAAAACTTGAGACATCTGCGGCATTGTGTTGCGTGACAAAACTGCACCTGGCCTTTTATTGTCCCCAGCACAAGGTGCACCTGTGTAATGATCATGCTGTTTAATCAGCTTCTTGATATGCCACACCTGTCAGGTGGATGGATTATCTTGGCAAAGGAGAAACGCTCACTAACAGGGATGTAAACACATTTGTACACAACATTTGAGAGAAATAAGCTTTTTGTGCGTACGGAACATTTCTGTGATCTTTTAATTTCAGCTCATGAAACATGGGACCAACACTTTACATATTGCGTTTCTATTTTTGTTCAGGGTACATTGGAGCAGGTTATCTAGACTAGAGGTATATTTAGCTAAACAGGGTTTCTACAGACTGAATACTCACCCCCTATAGTCCTCACTCGAAGTGAGGATTGGTGTTTCAGACAAAGGCACAAACAAACTCCAACCAATGAAACAAACAGTCCCTTTCACTCACCTCACCTCTCCTGTGTTTTGTCTTCCTCTGTTACAGAGTTGCTGTGACTGACTTGGCCGCGTAACCTACTGTTGATGTGTAAGAGAGCGAAGCAGCATCCACCATGGAAGTGAAGGAACGCAGACCGTACCGCTCGCTGACGGCTCGGCGGGACACAGAGCGGCGCTACACCAGCTCCTCGGCGGACAGCGAAGACGGAGGGAAGGTCAACCCTAAAGGTTACAGCTCCAGTGAGACTCTGAAGGCTTTTGACCAGGAATCCAGGATGGCCGCCTATGGCAGCCGGGTCAAAGATATGGTCCACCACGAGGCAGACGAGTTCTGTAGGCAAGGTGGGGTAACACACATTTTAGTAATTAATTAATTCATACGGGGGGGAAAAAATAATTTAAATAATTGTAAGTGTATAGTTAAAAACACTGTATTGGGAATGAATAGAACAATTCTCAGTAGATCTACTGATATTCAGAAGGTTCCTGCAGCAGGGAGACAGAGAACATAGACAGAGTATAATTTAGACAACAAAGCATCAAGATTGCCTCACACAGCTGAGTTGAAGACAACATACTAGTCCAGCCTAATCTCTTCTGAAAATAAACAGGTTAAATGCCCAACCCCTAACACAGGGATAATCCAAAATGCACCTAAATGGGTATCATCAATTTAGATTATTAATTCCCTTCACAAATCAATACTTCTCAATAGTTATCATATCAATTACTAATACTTGATAAAAGAACATTAAAATATCAGCACAGAACATAATATCCTTATTATTTCATTCAACATTCAACGAATAAAGATATTAGGAAAACACCCCTCGACATAGTAGGATGTAGAACAATTGAATTACTGAGCGTGCCGCACCTTGCTGGATATCTACAGTATATGACTGTCATTTGGTTAGTGTCCTCCTCACCTCGATAGTCTACTGAAGTGTGTCCTCTGGAAGTTTTGAAATCTGCTCCTTTGAATCAGCTGTTGTTTACTCTGAGGAGAAAAGCATGCACACATTAAAAACGTATCCTTTATCTAGAAAATGTTTTGCACAACTAGCTACATTCCCTTTTTTTATTGCTTTACACATTTATTTTGTGATTCCACCCCTGTAAACGTCATTTACCTGATGAAGGAAGCAGATGGGGAGTCAAGCGTATCTGTCTCATTGTTTCCTCTCCTCGTTTCCTCTCCTCGTTTCCTCTCCTCGTTTCCTCTCCTCGCCTCCTTGATTAACTTTGATGTTTTTTCATAGATGAGCAAAACCAATTTAGATTCTCCCATAGCAACGTCAATCTGAAATAAACAATGTTACAATTTCTTCTTGCGTGTGATCTTTTATATTACAAATGTCCATCAATCGAAATGTAAATAAATATTGTCGAAAACGCTGGTAACATGAACAAACGTTTAGCAAATCATTTGCCATCTGTGTTTGGCGCCACATGAGTTAATAGGAATGGAGTGAAATGTCTGTGATGGGTGCTCTGCAGTGCGTATCGTCACAATATGATTAAGCAATTTGAAAACATATATTTGTTTCTAACAGAATCAATTCAGGCATCATTTTACTGCTCTGTTATTCGATGCTCATGTAGCGGTGCAAGATAACAAAAAAATATCTAATAAATGCTCTTGCCTGCTCACAATATTCCCCACATCACATCCTTACAACAGATCTCCCACAAGATGATTCTATTCAGGGTAAAGATAGAACAAGTGATTCCAATTGATCATGTTATAATACAGTGGCATTCGGAAAGCATTCAGACCCCTTCACTTTTTCCACATTTTGTTACGTTACAGCCTTATTCTAAAATTGATTACATTATTTGTTGTCCTCATCAATCTACACACAATACCCCATAATGACAAAGCAAAAACAGATGTTTTAGACATTTTTGCACATTTATAAAAAATTAAAAACAGAAATATATTTACATAAGTATTCAGACCCTTTGCTATGAGACTCAAAATTGAGCTCAGGTGCATCCTGTTTCCATTCATCATCCTTGAGATGTTTCTACAACTTGATTGGAGTCCACCTGTGGTAAATTCAATTGATTGGACATCATTTGGAAAGGCACACACCTGTCTATATAAGGTCCCAGAGTTGACAGTGCATGTCAGAGCAAAAACCAAGCCATGAGGTCGAAGGAATTGTCTGTAGAGCTCCGAGACAGGATTGTGTCGAGGCACAGATCTGGGGAAGGGTCCCAAAAAAAGGTCCCCAAGAACACAGTGGCCTCCATCATTCTTAAATGGAAGAAGTCTTCCTAGAGCTGGCCGTCCGGCCAAACTGAGCAATCGGAGAGAAGGGCCTTGGTCAGGGAGGTGACCAAGAACCCAATGGTCACTCTGACAGAGCTCCAGAGTTCCTCTGTGGAGATGGGAGAACCTTCCAGAAGGACAACCATCTCTGCAGCACTCCACCAATCAGGCCTTTATGGTAGAGTGGCCAGACGGAAGCCACTCCTCAGTAAAAGGCACATGACAGCCCACTTGGAGTTTGCCAAAAGCCACTTAAAGGATTCTTAGACCATGAGAAACAAGATTCTCTGGTCTGATGAAACCAAGATTAAACTCTTTGGCCTGTAAGCCAAGCGTCACGTCTGGAGGAAACCAGGCACCGCTCATCACCTGGCCAATACCATCCCTACGGTGAAGCATGGTGGTGGCAGCATCATGCTGTGGGAATGTTTTTCAGCGGCAGGGACTGGGATACTCTTCTGGATCGAGGAAAAGATGAACAGAGCAAAGTACAGAGAGATCCTTGATGAAAACCTGCTCCAGAGTGCTCAGGACCTCAGACTGGGGTGAAGGTTCACCTTCCAACAGGACAACGACCCTAAGCACACAGCCAAGACAATGCAGGATTGGCTTCGGGATAAGTCTCTGAATGTCCTTGAGTGGCCCAGCCATCTCTGGAGAGACCTGAAAATAGCTGTGCATCAACGCTCCCCGTCCAACCTGACAAAGCTTGAGAGGATCTGCAGAGAAGTATGGGAGAAACTCCCCAAATACATGTGTGCCAAGCTTGTAGCGTCATACCCAAGAAGACTCGAGGCTGTAATCACTGCCAAAGGTGCTTCAACAAGGTACTGAGTAAAGGGTCTGAATACTTATGTAAATGTATATATAAAAACAACCAAAATGTTATTTCTGGGCAAAATAAATTACAAACCTGTTTTTGCTTTGTCATTATGGGGTATTGTGTGGAAATTGTGGAAAAAGTGAAGGGGTGTAAATACTTTCCGAATGGGCTGTATATTCCCTGTCACTGTTTTCAAGTGTGGCATTTAGGAAACCTAAAAGACTTGGTGAAATTCTTGTTATTAGAAGAGAAGTGCCATTCTGGTAGTTTGATTTTAACGAGTCTGCAGGGGGAGAGGGCTGCAGGGGGGGGGGAGGCTGCAGGGGGGAGGGAAGCTACAGGGGGGGAGGGAGGCTGCAGGGGAGAGGGAGACTGCAGGGGGAGAGGAGGCTGCAGGTGGGAGGGAGGCTACAGGGGGGAGGGAGGCTGCAGGGGGGGGCTGCAGTGGGGAGGGAGGCTACAGGGGGGAGGGAGGCTCCAGGGGGGAGGGAGGCTCCAGGGGGGAGGGAGGCTACAGGGGGGAGGGAGGCTACAGGGGGGAGGGAGGCTGCAGGGGGGAGGGAGGCTCCAGGGGGGAGGGAGGCTACAGGGGGGAGGGAGGCTCCAGGGGGGAGGGAGGCTCCAGGGGGGAGGGAGGCTCCAGGGGGGAGGGAGGCTCCAGGGGGGAGGATCAGGGGGAGGGAGGCTACAGGGGGAGGGAGGCTACAGGGGGGAGGGAGGCTCCAGGGGGAGGGAGGCTACAGGGGGAGGCAGGAGCTAGGGGGAGTACAGGGGGAGGGAGGCTCCAGGGGGGAGGGAGGCTGCAGGGGGGAGGTGATGAGGGACCTGTATCTGATGCTTCCCTGATGTATTTTATGACCTTCTGGGTTGCATCCCAAATTCCATATATAATGCCGTTATGGGCCCTGGTCTAAAGTAGTGCACCGTGTAGGGAATAGGGGGCCATTCTCTGGTCTAAAGTAGTGCACCATGTAGGGAATAGGGGGCCATTCTCTGGTCTAAAGTAGTGCACCATGTAGGGAATAGGGTGAAATGTGGGACCCATCCCTAATGAGCGGGCGGTGACCTGAAACATCCTTTAGTAAAGCCTTTTCCACACCATGGATGCTAAATGTATAGGAAGGAGTAGCACTGCAAGTAGTGGAAGTCTGCGGAACATAAACCTGCATTTCCTATAAGGCTTCAGCAATAATAAATACTACCTACAGCTCTTATATCTATATAGGCTCTCTTACTGCTTCTTTACCCTCTCTGATGTTGCACAATGTTAAGGGCAGTACATCATATTGTCTGTATTGTACTGGTTTTATTGCAAATATGGATACATTTTCTCTTCTCTCTGTCTGTCTCTGTCTGTCTGTCTGTCTGTCTGTCTGTCTGTCTGTCTGTCTGTCTGTCTGTCTGTCTGTCTCTGTCTCCTCTGTCTGTCTGTCTGTCTGTCTGTCTGTCTGCCTGCCTGTCTGTCTGTCTGTCTGTCTGTCTGTCTGCCTGTCTGCCTGTCTGTCTGTCTGTCTGTCTGTCTGTCTCTGTCTGTCTGCCTGCCTGTCTGTCTGTCTGTCTGTCTGTCTGTCTGTCTGTCTGTCTGTCTGTCTGTCTGTCTGTCTGTCTGTCTCTGTCTCCTCTGTCTCCTCTGTCTCCTCTGTCTCCTCTGTCTCCCTCTGTCTGTCTGTCTGTCTGTCTGTCTGTCTGTCTGTCTGTCTGTCTCTGTCTCCTCTGTCTCCTCTGTCTCCTCTGTCTGTCTGTCTGTCTGTCTGTCTGTCTGTCTGTCTGTCTGTCTGTCTGTCTGTGTCTATCGTACCGTTCCTTCTCCAGGAGCAGATTTCTCTCTCAGAGACCTAGGTTTCGGGGATCCCATCCCTCCCCACGTGGCGTCCTACCGTGGCGACCTGGGTCTTGGCTCGGGTGTGGGTATGGGCATGGGCCTGCCTCACCGTGACTACTCTGTGAGCATGGGCTCGGACGCCGACACGGAGACGGACGGGATCATGTCCCCGGAGCACGCTGTTAGACTGTGGGGTCGCAACATCAGGTCGGGACGTAGCTCCTGTCTGTCCAGCAGGGCCAACTCTAATCTCACCCTCACAGACACAGAGCACGAGAACACTGAGAACGGTAGGGAACTGAAGCTTTCAACTTTATGCTATAGGATACGACATTTGTGTGTATGTGTCTTGTTGCTTTGCCTGCTGATTTAGATGTAATAGTATGAGGGAAATGGATGTACATGAAAACACAGAGAACGGTAAGGCTGCTTCTCCTTTAGGACCTTAATGAACTGGATAGAACTGGAAAGAACTGGATAGAGCTGGATATTGTACCTAGGATAGAACTGGATAGAACTGGATATTGTACCTTGGATAGAACTGGATATTGTACCTTGGCTAGAACTGGATAGAACTGGAGAGAGCTGGATATTGTACCTTGGATAGAACTGGATAGAACTGGATATTGTACCTTGGACAGAACTGGATAGAACTGGATAGAACTGGATATTGTACCTTGGATAGAACTGGATATTGTACCTTGGATAGAACTGGATAGAACTGGATAGAACTGGATATTGTACCTTGGATATAACTGGATATTGTACCTTGGATAGAATGAAAGGATAGAACGAAGGATAGAACGAGTATTGGATAGAACTGGATAGAACTGGATAGAACTGGATATTGTACCTTGGACAGAACTGGATAGAACTGGATATTGTACCTTGGATAGAACTGGATATTGTACCTTGGATAGAACTGGATATTGTACCTTGGATAGAACTGGATAGAACTGGATATTGTACCTTGGATAGAACTGGATATTGTACCTTGGCTAGAACTGGATAGAACTGGAGAGAGCTGGATATTGTACCTTGGATAGAACTGGATAGAACTGGATATTGTACCTTGGACAGAACTGGATAGAACTGGATATTGTACCTTGGATAGAACTGGATATTGTACCTTGGATAGAACTGGATATTGTACCTTGGATAGAACTGGATATTGTACCTTGGATAGAACTGGATAGAACTGGATAGAACTGGATATTGTACCTTGGATAGAACTGGATAGAACTGGATATTGTACCTTGGATAGAACTGGATATTGTACCTTGGATAGAACTGGATATTGTACCTTGGATAGAACTGGATATTGTACCTTGGATAGAACTGGATAGAACTGGATATTGTACCTTGGATAGAACTGGATATTGTACCTTGGATAGAACTGGATAGAACTGGATATTGTACCTTGGATAGAACTGGATAGAACTGGATATTGTACCTTGGATAGAACTGGATATTGTACCTTGGATAGAACTGGATAGAACTGGATAGAACTGGATATTGTACCTTGTATAGAACTGGATATTGTACCTTTGATAGAACTGGATAGAACTGGATAGAACTAAATATTGTACCTTGGATAGAACTGGATAGAACTGGATATTGTACCTTGGATAGAACTGGATAGAACTGGATAGAACTGGATATTGTACCTTGGATAGAACTGGATATTGTATGTACATTTCTTGGTGGTCTGTTATGTACAGTGTGTGTGTGTATTCATGCTAAATGCTAGCTGATGAGAAGCATGGTAAAGCAGGCATATGAGTAGTTCTGGTGAACACTAGAATAGAGAGAAGGTGAACCTGCTTCACCTTTATGTTACAGGATCCCATCATATATACATACAGGATCCATCAGATATACATACAGGATCCATCAGATATACATACAGGATCCATCAGATATACATACAGGATCCATCAGATATACATACAGGATCCATCAGATATACATACAGGATCCATCAGATATACATACAGGATCCATCAGCTATACATACAGGATCCATCAGATATACATACAGTATCCATCAGATATACATACAGGATCCCATCAGATATACATACAGGATCCCATCAGATATACATACAGGATCCATCAGATATACCTACAGGATCCATCAGATATACATACAGGATCCATCAGATATACATATAGGATCCATCAGATATACATACAGGATCCATCAGATATACATACAGGATCCATCAGATATACATACAGGATCCATCAGATATACATACAGGATCCATCAGATATACATACAGGATCCATCAGATATACATACAGGATCCATCAGATGCACAGTGCATTCGGAAAGTATTCAGACCTCTTCCCTTTTTCCACATTTTGTTACGTTACAGCCTTAATCTAAAATGGATTTAAAAAATAATAATAATTGTCAATCTACACACATTACCCCATAATGACGAAGCGAAAACAGGTATTTACAAATCTTTGCAAATGTATTCAAAATAAAAAACAAAAATACCTTATTTACATAAGTATTCAGACCCTTTGCTATGAGACTCGAAATTGAGCTCAGGTGCATCCTGTTTCCATTGATCATCCTTGATGTTTCTACAACCTGATTGGAGTCCACCTGTGGTAAATGTAATTGCTTGGACATGATTTGGAAAGGCACACACCTGTCTATATAAGGTCCCACAGTTGTCAGAGCAAAAACGAAGCCATGAGGTCGAAGGAATTGTCCGTAGAGCTCCGAGACAGGATTGTGCCGAGGCATAGATCTGGGGAAGCGTACCAAAAAATGTCTGCAGCATTGAAGGTCCTCAAGAACACAGTGGCTTCCATCATTCTTAAATGGAAGTTTGGAACCACCAAGACTCTTCCTAGAGCTAGCCACCTGGCCAAACTGAGCAATCAGGGGAGAAGGGCCTTGGTCAGGGAGGTGACCAAGAACCCGATGGTCACTCTGACAGAGCTCCAGAGTTCCTCTGTGGAGATGGGAGAAACTTCCAGAAGGACAACCATCTCTGCAGCACTCCACCAATCAGGCCCTTAAGGTAGAGTGGCCAGACAGAAGCCACTCCTCAGTAGAAGGCACATGACAGGCCACTTGGAGTTTGCCAAAAGGCACCTAAAGGACTCTCAGAACATGAGAAACAAGATTCTCTGGTCTGATGAAACCAAGATTAAACTCTTTGGCCTGAATGCCAAGTGTCACGTTTGGAGGAAACCTGGCACCATCCCTACGGTGAAGCATGGTGGTGGCAGCATCATGCTGTGGGGATGTTTTTCAGCGGCAGGGACTGGGAGACTAGTCAGGATCAAGGGAAAGATGAACAGAGCAAAGTACAGAGAGATCCTTGATGAAAACCTGCTCCAGAGTGCTCAGGACCTCAGACTGGGGTGAAGGTTCACCTTCCAACAGGACAACGACCCTAAGCACACAGCCATGACAAAGCAGGAGTGGGTTCAGGACAAGTCTCTGAATGTCCTTGAGTGGCCCAGCCAGAGCCTGGACTTGAACCCGATCAAACATCTCTGGAGAGACCTGAAAATAACTGTGCAGCGAAGCTCCTCATCCAACCCGACAGAGCTTGAGAGGATCTGCAGAGAAGAATGGGAGAAACTCCCCAAATACAGGTGTGCCAAGCTTGTAGCGTCATACCCTTGAAGACTCAAGGCTGTAATCGCTGCCAAAGGTCCTTCAACAAAGTACTGAGTAAAGGGTCTGAATACTTATGTAAATGTGATATTAAAGTTTTATGTTTTATACATTTGCAAAAATGTACATAAACCAGTTTTTGCTTTGTCATTATGGGGTATTGTGTGTAGATTGATGAGGAAAAAAAACTATTTAATCAATTTTAGAATAAGGCTGTAACGCAACAAAATGTCGCAAAAGTCAAGGGGTCTGAATACTTTTAGAATGCACTGTACATAACTACTACATACAGGATCCATCAGATATACATAACTACTACATACATAACTACTACCCACCTGACAGGTGTGGCATATCAAGAAGCAGATTAAACAGCATGATCATTACACAGGTGCACCTTGTGCTGGGGACAATAAAAGGCCACTCTAAAATGTGCAGTTTTGTCACACAACACAATGCCACAGATGTCTCAAGTTTTGAGGGAGCATGAAATTGGAATTCTTACCTCAGGAATGTCCACCAGAGCTATTGGCAGATAATTGAATATTCATTTATCTACCAATAAGCCTCCTCGAACGTCGGTTTAGAGAATTTGGCAGTACTTCCAACCGAACTCACAATCGCAGACCATGTCTATGGCGTCGTGTGGGCGAGCAGTTTGCTGATGTCAACATCGTGAACAGAGTGCCCCATGGTGGCGGTGGGGTTATGGTATGGGCAGGCCCATTTTTTTTTAAAGGTATCTGTAACGAATAGATACATATCTGTTTTCCCAGTCATCTGAAATCCATAGATTCGGGCCTAATGAATTCATTTAAATTGACTGATTTCCTCATATGAACTGTAACTCAGTAACATTTTTGAAATTGTTGCATGTTGCGTTTTATATTTTTGTTCAGTATACATAACTACTACATACCGTATCGACGTGTTTAGTGTTAATGGGTTAAAATATGAATGATGTAGTGAGGAATCATTCCAGAACTCAATGCTGCTTCTTCATATAACTTGTGATAGTATTATAATTAGTTTACCCTGTGCTCTGGATAAGAGCGTCTGCTAAATGATGTAAATGTAAATGTACAAATATGTATTGAAATGACAATGTGCCACATTGTCCTTGAGATCAGCAAGACTCAAAAGATACTAATTTACATATTGAGACTTCTTATTAATTGTTGAATAATTCATTAGGTAGTGTTACTCTATGGCTTTTCCCCTGGTATGCAACGAGTTAATTTTTAAGATGAAAGTGACGGCCATTTTGTTTTTTGTGCAGTGTTTCTCTTACAGTTGTATAGGGTGGGGCAGCTCCCTACCTACCTCTGTTTCCCCCGACCTAAAACAATTTGGATTCAATCGATTTCAATTGAATAACTTACATAAAACTTTGAATGTTGATTTCGGTTGTCCTTGTATTGTGCCCTGCTTGGTTTTGTGAATAAGAGAAAACCTCTGTTCTATTTTCACAACATGGAACCCATTGGTCCACCAGCAGACAGACCTATTAAGTGATTCTTTCCCTCTAATTGTTTGATATGTACGACCCAGGGACCTACTACAGCCTGACCAGAGTGTACGACCCAGGAGACAGACATATTACAGCCTGACCAGAGTGTACGACCCAGGAGACAGACATATTACAGCCTGACCAGAGTGTACGACCCAGGAGACAGACATATTACAGCCTGACCAGAGTGTACGACCCAGGGACCTACTACAGCCTGACCAGAGTGTACGACCCAGGAGACAGACATATTACAGCCTGACCAGAGTGTACGACCCAGGAGACAGACATATTACAGCCTGACCAGAGTGTACGACAGGAGACAGACAGCTGACCAGGACCCAGGAGACAGACATATTACAGCCTGACCAGAGTGTACGACCCAGGAGACAGACATATTACAGCCTGACCAGAGTGTACGACCCAGGAGACAGACATATTACAGCCTGACCAGAGTGTACGACCCAGGAGACAGACATATTACAGCCTGACCAGAGTGTACGACCCAGGAGACAGACATATTACAGCCTGACCAGAGTGTACGACCCAGGAGACAGACATATTACAGCCTGACCAGAGTGTACGACCCAGGAGACAGACATATTACAGCCTGACCAGAGTGTACGACCCAGGAGACAGACATATTACAGCCTGACCAGAGTGTACGACCCAGGAGACAGACATATTACAGCCTGACCAGAGTGTACGACCCAGGGACCTACTACAGCCTGACCAGAGTGTACGACCCAGGAGACAGACATACTACAGCCTGACCAGAGTGTACGACCCAGGAGACAGACATATTACAGCCTGACCAGAGTGTACGACCCAGGAGACAGACATATTACAGCCTGACCAGAGTGTACGACCCAGGAGACAGACATATTACAGCCTGACCAGAGTGTACGACCCAGGAGACAGACATATTACAGCCTGACCAGATTAATCATGACAGGTTCCATTAAGCCCCCTTTAATATCTGTTTATATACTTTGGAGAAGAAAACGTCTCTGAGAGAATAAAATCCTTTAGTCTTTGACCTCTCCAGAACGCATATTAAACCTTTAATTAGATATTACAGTAATAGAAATATCATATCCTCTTCTGTGATTGGCTAAAGATGGTTGCATCCCAAATGGCACCCTATTGGCTGTTGCCTAGCTACATAGGGGGCACCCACAGGGCCCTGGTCAAAAGTAATGCACTGTAAAGGGAATGAGGTACCATTTGGGACGCACAGATAGTGGTGATTAATATGACGTGCTGGTTATGAGGCGTGTATGAGTGGACACGGATGACTAGGCTTGGCCTGTGGCAGGTTGGTGACATCAGAGGTAGAAGATACAGGAACGGATGCAGCTTTTCTCTTTCCATCTCTCCATCTCTCCATCTTTCCATCTCTCCATCTCTCCATCTCTCCATCTCTCCATCTTTCCATCTCTCCATCTCTCCATCTCTCCATCTTTCCATCTCTCCATCTCTCCATCTCTCCATCTCTCCATCTCTCCATCTTTCCATCTCTCCATCTTTCCATCTCTCCATCTCTCCATCTTTCCATCTCTCCATCTCTCCATCTCTACATCTCTCCATCTTTCCATCTTTCCATCTCTCCATCTCTCCATCTTTCCATCTTTCCATCTCTCCATCTCTCCAACTCTCAGTTTTTCTCCCTGCTTCCGAAATGGCACCCTATTCCCTATATAGTGCACTACTTTTGGTCAGAACCCTGTGGGCTGATAGTGCACTATATATATAGGGAATAGGGTGCCATGTGGGAGGCAATCTCTGTCTCTCTGAGGCTTGATGCTTCTAAATTGCCCCCCCAGGGCCCAATGAGGATCTGTGCTAGCAGAGAAATTCATTGCGCTCTG
The DNA here is from genome assembly GCF_020615455.1 of Coregonus clupeaformis. Lineage (NCBI taxonomy): Eukaryota > Metazoa > Chordata > Actinopteri > Salmoniformes > Salmonidae > Coregonus > Coregonus clupeaformis. The sequence goes on from NC_059196.1 coordinate 43,825,621, forward strand.
GGAAAGTGTCACGATGAAACATGTCAAGTCTGGACCGGATTGAGCCTGTGTGGGGTGTTGGAAAAAGCACAATACTGACTTCTTCTTCCTCTCTTACTATGTATGGAAAAGTGACCACGTTAACATGTGTAGCTTAAGAAACAAGGTTCATGAAATCAACAATTTTGCTAGTAACAGATGACATTCATATTCTGACAATCTCTGACAATCACTTAGATAATACCTTTGATGATACAGTGGTAGCAATACGAGGTTATACCATTTACAGGAAAGATAGAAATGCCAGTGGTGGAGGTGTTGCTGTTTATATTCAGAACCAGATTCCTGTAAAGCTTAGAGAGGATCTCATGTTAAATACTGTTGAAGTAATATGGCTACAGGTTCATCTGCCTCACCTAAAGCCCATTCTGGTGGGAAGCTGCTATAGACCACGAAGTGCTAACAGTCAGCATCTGGATAACATGTGTGAAATGCTTGATAATGTATGTGATATCAACTGAGAGGTATACTTTCTGGGTGATTTAAATACTGACTGGCGTTCATCAAGCTGCCCACTCAAGAAAAAGCTTCAAACTGTAACCAGTGCCTGCAACACGGTTCAGGTTATCTGTCAACCTACCAGGGTAGTTACAAACAGCATAGGAATGAAATAATCAGCATGTATTGATCACATCGTTACTAATGCTGCAGAAATTAGCTTGAAAGCAGTATCCAGATCCATCGAATGTAGTGATCACAATATAGTAGCCATATCTAGGAAAACCAAAGTTCCAAAGGCTGGGCCTAATATAGTGTATAAGAGGTCATACAGTACGTTTTGTAGTGATTCATATGTTCAGGTAAAGAATATAGTAGTAGTAGTAGTAGTAGTAGCTGTAGTAGCAGTGGTAGTAGTAGTAGTAGTAGTAGTAGTAGTAGTAGTAGTAGTAGTAGTAGTAATAGTAGCAGTAGTAGTAGTAGTAGTAGCAGTAATAGTAGTAGTAGTAGCAGCCCTAGTAGCATCATACTGTATTTGTCTGTAGGAAACTAGACATGCTTCTAAATTGCTTTTTATTCCAGTCAGCCAAGCAGAAAGAGTACTTGCGTTTGCCATTTAATCTAGTAATGCCTAATAACATACATTTCATATATGGCAAGTTAATTAAAATCCATTGAGCTGCTTTGCTTGCTTGTGCTTTAATCTCTTTAAATCAACAAACTGTTTACTTTCCCTCTAATGTATTCAAGCCTGAGGCCACTCTACCTCCTCTCTACATGTGACCAGCCTGACCCTGCTGTATTGAAGCCTGAGACCATGGATCCCCATTAGTTCCTGCCAAGGCAGCAGCTACTCTTCCTGGGGTTTATTATGGATCCCCACTAGTTCCTGCCAAGGCAGCAGCTACTCTTCCTGGGGTTTATTATGGATCCCCATTAGTTCCTGCCAAGGCAGCAGCTACTCTTCATGGGGTTTATTATGGATCCCCATTAGTTCCTGCCAAGGTAGCAGCTACTCTTCCTGGGGTTTATTATGGATCCCCATTAGTTCCTGCCAAGGCAGCAGCTACTCTTCCTGGGGTTTATTATGGATCCCCATTAGTTCCTGCCAAGGCAGCAGCTACTCTTCCTGGGGTTTATTATGGATCCCCATTAGTTCCTGCCAAGGCAGCAGCTACTCTTCCTGGGGTTTATTATGGATCCCCATTAGTTCCTGCCAAGGCAGCAGCTACTCTTCCTGGGGTTTATTATGGATCCCCATTAGTTCCTGCCAAGGCAGCAGTTACTCTTCCTGGGGGTTTATTATGGATCCCCATTAGTTCCTGCCAAGGCAGCAGCTACTCTTCCTGGGGTTTATTATGGATCCCCATTAGTTCCTGCCAAGGCAGCAGCTACTCTTCCTGGGGTTTATTACGGATCCCCATTAGTTCCTGCCAAGGCAGCAGCTACTCTTCCTGGGGTTTATTATGGATCCCCATTAGTTCCTGCCAAGGCAGCAGCTACTCTTCCTGGGGTTTATTATGGATTCCCATTAGTTCCTGCCAAGGCAGCAGCTACCCTTCCTGGGGTTTATTACGGATCCCTATTAGTTTCTGCCAAGGCAGCAGCTACTCTTCCTGGGGTTTATTACGGATCCCCATTAGTTCCTGCCAAGGCAGCAGCTACTCTTCCTGGGGTTTATTATGGATCCCCATTAGTTCCTGCCAAGGCAGCAGCTACTCTTCCTGGGGTTTATTATGGATCCCCACTAGTTCCTGCCAAGGCATCAGCTACTCTTCCTGGGGTTTATTACGGATCCCCATTAGTTCCTGCCAAGGCAGCAGTTACTCTTCCTGGGGGTTTATTATGGATCCCCATTAGTTCCTGCCAAGGCATCAGCTACTCTTCCTGGGGTTTATTACGGATCCCCATTAGTTCCTGCCAAGGCAGCAGTTACTCTTCCTGGGGTTTATTACGGATCCCCATTAGTTCCTGCCAATGCAGCAGCTACTCTTCCTGGGGTTTATTATGGATCCCCACTAGTTCCTGCCAATGCAGCAGCTACTCTTCCTGGGGTCCGGCAAAATTAAGGCAGTTTATACACATTTTAAAACATTACAATACATTCACAACCCACTGTGTGCCCTCAGGTCCCTACTCCACCACTACCACATATCTACAGTACAAACTCCATGTGTACGTGTGTGTATAGTGCGAATGTTATCATGTGTGTGCATGTGTCTGTGCCTATGTTTGTGTTGCTTCACAGTCCCCGCTGTTCCATAAGGTGCATTTTTATCTGTTTTTTAAATCCCATCCATAGCCTACATGATATTGCACCAAACCTCCTTTAGATAGCAATTCTTGTTTTTATGCAGTCTTGCACACAGAGGACATTTCATTTGACGATGTTAGATTTTAAATGAAAATAGCCCCCCCAGTGCTGATTCTGCTAATGGTTTGAATTATGGACAGTTAGTAGTGATGTTTCTTGCATGGAGCATGCTCAAATCTCCCCAGCTCTGGCACTCAGTACTAGGATGTGACAGGTCCAGATTAGTGTGTGTTTTTGCCTGCTAGTGTGTGTGTGTGTGTGTGTGTGTGTGTGTGTGTGTGTGTGTGTGTGTGTGTGTGTGTGTGTGTGTGTGTGTGTGTGTGTGTGTGTGTGTGTGTGTGTGTGTGTGTGTGTGTGTGTGTGTGTGTGTGTGTGTGTGTGTGTCTGTGTGTGTGTCTGTGTGTGTGTCTGTGTCTGTGTCTGTGTCTGTGTCTGTGTCTGTGTCTGTGTGTGTGTGTGTGTGTGTGTGTGTGTGTGTGTGTGTGTGTGTGTGTGTGTGTGTGTTTCTGCAGGCGGAGGGATAGCTGCTGTACTGTAGAGTAGTCTGCCCAATCAAACTTTATTTAGATGCACATTTATTACAGAGAATGCCAGATTTAGGGTATAGAGTAGAGAGGACAGTTACTGTAGATGATTTAGGGTATAGAGTAGAGAGGACAGTTACTGTAGATGATTTAGATTATAGAGTAGAGAGGACAGTTACTGTAGATGATTTAGGGTATAGAGTAGAGAGGACAGTTACTGTAGATGATTTAGGGTATAGAGTAGAGAGGACAGTTACTGTAGATGATTTAGGGTATAGAGTAGAGAGGACAGTTACTGTAGATGATTTAGGGTATATAGTAGAGAGGACAGTTACTGTAGATGATTTAGGGTATAGAGTAGAGAGGACAGTTACTGTAGATGATTTAGGGTATAGAGTAGAGAGGACAGTTACTGTAGAAGATTTAGGGTATAGAGTAGAGAGGACAGTTACTGTAGATGATTTAGGGTATAGAGTAGAGAGGACAGTTACTGTAGATGATTTAGGGTATAGAGTAGAGAGGAGAGTTACTGTAGATGATTTAGGGTATAGAGTAGAGAGGACAGTTACTGTAGATGATTTAGGGTATAGAGTAGAGAGGACAGTTACTGTAGATGATTTAGGGTTTAGAGTAGAGAGGACAGTTACTGTAGATGATTTAGGGTATAGAGTAGGAGTAGAGTAGGGGGTAGGAGCTGGATCTTGGGGTAGGAGCTGGATCTGGGGGTAGGAGCTGGATCTCGGGGTAGGAGCTGGATCTCGGGGTAGGAGCTGGATCTGGGGATAGGAGCTGGATCTTGGGGTAGGAGCTGGATCTTGGGGTAGGAGCTGGATCTGGGGGTAGGAGCTGGATCTTGGGGTAGGAGCTGGATCTGGGGGTAGGAGCTGGATCTGGGGGTAGGAGCTGGATCTTGGGGTAGGAGCTGGATCTGGGGGTAGGAGCTGGATCTGGGGGTAGGAGCTGGATTTTGGGGTAGGAGCTGGATCTGGTTGACTTCATACTGCAGTTGTCTGTTTAGAGCCAAACCAGAGAGGGACCCATAGTTATGTTTCATATGGCACCCAATCCCCCATTAAGTGGACCGTTTTTACCAGGGCCCATAGGGCTGGTCAAAAGTAGTGCGCTATATAGGGAATATAGTGCACTATATATAGCGGCAGGTAGCTCAGTGGTTAAGAGCGTTGTGCCAGTAACCGAAAGGTCGCTGGTTCTAATCCCCGAGCCAACTAGGTGAAAAATCTGTCGATGTGCCCTTGAGCAAGGCACTTAATTGCTCCTGTAAGTCGCTCTGGATAAGAGCGTCTGCTAAATGACATAAATGTAATGGGACGCACCCTTAGTTGTAGTTCGCATACTTAGACTGATCTAAATGGGGTTGACTATCAAAGGGATAATGTCATGAAAAGAAGCGAGCCACATGCCACTCGTTTGTCTTGGAGTAAATACACTGTCATGTTGTTTAATGTGCACCATAGTGAGTGTTCCATGATTCTTTACATAATACATCAATACGTCTTGGAGGGAAAATGTTTTCTTCTGACTCCCCATTTGGAACGATGCTGCTGAGTCCTTTTCATATAGTTTGATTGTTACCAACTGGCTAGGATTCTTCCGTTAGCACGGCTGGTGTGTGTGTGTGTGTGTGTGTGTGTGTGTGTTCTTGCATGTGTGTGGGAGTGTTGATATTTCATTCTTTCAGTCTCTGTAAGGTGGATATTCTCATATAGGTGTTGCTTTTGTCAAGGTGTGAAAGGGCAGTGTGGAGCACAATAGAGATTGCATCATCTTTGGATCTGTTGGGGCGGTATGCATATTGGAGTGGGTCTAGGGTTTCTGGGATAATGGTGTTGATGTGAGCCATGACCAGCAGTTCAAAGCACTTCATGGCTACATATGTGAGTGCTACGGGTCGGTAGTCATTTAGGCAGGTTATCTTAGTGTTCTTGGGCACAGGGACTATGGTGGTCTGCTTGAAACATGTTGGTATTACAGACTCAGACAGGGAGAGGTTGAAAATGTCAGTGAAGACACTTGCCAGTTGGTCAGCGCATGCTCGGAGTACACGTCCTGGTAATCCGTCTGGCCCTGCGGCCTTGTGAATGTTGACCTGTTTAAAGGTCTTCCTCACATCGGCTACGGAGAGCGTGATCACACAGTCATCCGGAACAGCTGATGCTCTCATGCATGTTTCAGTGTTACTTGCCTCAAAGCGAGCATAGAAGTAATTTAGCTCGTCTGGTAGGCTCGTGTCACTGGGCAGCGCGGCTGTGCTTCCCTTTGTAGTCTGTAATAGTTTGCAAGCCCTGCCACATCCGACGAGTGTCGGAGCCAGTGTAGTACGATTCAATCTTAGTCCTGTATTGACGCTTTGTCTGTTTGATGGTTCGTCGGAGGGCATAGCAGGATTTCTTATAAGCATCCGGGTTTGAGTCCCGCTTCTTGAAAGTGCCAGCTCTACCCTTTAGCTCAGTGTGGATGTTGCCTGTAATCCATGGTTCTGGTTGGGGTATGTACGTACGGTCACTGTGGGTACAACGTCATCGATGCACTTATTGATGAAGCCAGTGACTGATGTGGTGTACTCCTCAATGCCATCGGAATAATCCCGGAACATGTTCCATTCTGTGCTAGCAAAACAGTCCTGTAGCTTAGCATCTGCTTCATTTGACCACTTCTTTATTGACTGAGTCACTGGTGCTTCCTGCTTTAGTTTTAGCTTGTAAGCAGGAATCAGGAGGATAGAATTATGGTCAGATTTGCCGAATGGAGGGCGAGGGAGAGCTTTGTATGCGTCTCTGTGTGTGGAGTAAAGGTGGTCTAGAGTTTTTTTTCCCTCTGGTTGCACATTTAACATGCTGGTAGAAATGAGGTAAAACAGATTTAAGTTTCCCTGCATTAAAGTCCCCGGCCACTAGGAGCGCCGCCTCTGGATGAGCGTTTTCCTGTTTGCTTATGGCCTTATACAGCTCTTTGAGTGCGGTCTTAGTGCCAGCATCGGTTTGTGGTGGTAAATAGACAGCTATGAAAAATATAGATGAAAACTCTCTTGGTAAATAGTGGGGTCTACAGCTTATCATGAGATACTCTACCTCAGGCGAGCAAAACCTTGAGACTTCCTTAGATATCGTGCACCAGCTGTTTTTTTACAAATATACACAGACCGCTACCCCTTGTCTTACCAGAGGCTGCTGTTCTATCCTGCCGGTACAGTGTATAACCCGTCAGCTGTATGTTATTCATGTCTTCGTTCAGCCACGACTCAGTGAAACATAAGATATTACAGTTTTTAATGTCCCGTTGGTAGGATATTCCTGCCTGCAGTTCGTCCACTTTATTATCAAGCGATTGTAAGTTGGCCAATAGTATCGATGGCAAAGGAAGATTAGCCACTCGTCACTTACCAGGCACCCCGATCTCCTTCCGCGATATCTCCTTTTCTTTCTACTGCAAATGACGGGGATGAGGGCCCTGTCGGGTGTCTGGAGCAAATCCCTCTCGTCTAAAGAAAAATTATTCGTCCAGTTCAAGGTGAGTAATCGCTGTTCTGATGTCCAGAAGCTATTTTCGGTCATAAGAGACGGTAGCAGCAACATTATAAGTTACAAACAATGCGAAAAAACACACAAAATAGCACGGTTGGTTAAGAGTCCATAAAACGGAAGCCTTCCCCTCCGGCGCCATCTTTACTGGTAGGCTAGCTATTGATGTTGAGCTATGAGAAGAGAGGGGTTAGACACGCTACAGAGTCACACAGTTGATGATCATTACCTGTTCTGTCTGTCCATTGTTACCCGGCTTTACAGGAGGCCATTTACAGGAGGCCATTTACAGGAGGCCATTTACAGTTAACTGCATGTCTGCTTATGTCTCTGCGTGCAATTTGAAGGAAGTTGCTAACTAGCATTAGCGCAATTGCTAACTAGCATTAGTAGAATGACTGTGAGTCTATTGTTATCTGCACGCGTGCTCGCAAAACTACCTCTAACTTCCTTCATACTGGACACAGAAACATACAAATTGTATCCACTAGTTCATCTGACTCTGGGGAGGTAGATAAAGGGCCTCGTTGCCAAAAATCCCAAAGTATGCCTTTCTCAGTCTGATGGCCTGTAGATAGAAGCTGTTTTTCAGTCTCTCTGTCCCAGCTTTGATGCACCTGTACTGTCTCCGCCTTCTAGATGGTATCGGGGTGAACAGGCCGTTGCTCGGGTGGCTGAGGTCCTTGATGATCTTCTTGGTCGTCCTCAAATCAAATCAAATCAAATCAAATCAAATTTTATTGGTCACATGCGCCGAATACAACAGGTGCAGACATTACAGTGAAATGCTTACTTACAGCCCTTAACCAACAGTGCATTTATTTTAAACAAAAAAGTAAGAATAAAACAACAACAAAAAAGTGTTGAGAAAAAAAGAGCAGAAGTAAAAATAAAGTGACAGTAGGGAGGCTATATATACAATAGAATAAAGTGACAGTAGGGAGGCTATATATACAGGGGGGTACCGTTGCATAGTCAATGTGCGGGGGCACCGGCTAGTTGAGGTAGTTGAGGTAATATGTACATGTGGGTAGAGTTAAAGTGACTATGCATAAATACTTAACAGAGTAGCAGCAGCGTAAAAAGTATGGGGTGGGGGGGCAGTGCAAATAGTCCGGGTAGCCATGATTAGCTGTTCAGGAGTCTTATGGCTTGGGGGTAGAAGCTGTTGAGAAGTCTTTTGGACCTAGACTTGGCACTCCGGTACCGCTTGCCGTGCGGTAGCAGAGAGAACAGTCTATGACTAGGGTGACTGGAGTCTTTGACAATTTTGAGGGCCTTCCTCTGACACCTGTGACACCGGGTGCTGTAGATGTCCTGGAGGGCAGGCAATATGCACCCGGTGATGCGTTGGGCTGACCGCACCACCCTCTGGAGAGCCCTGCGGATGCTCTCAATGGTGCATCTGTAGAAGTTCGTGAGGGTCTTAGGGTCCAAGACACATTTCTTCAGCCTCCTGAGGTTGAATAAGTGCTGTTGAGCCTTCTTCACCACACTGCCTGTGTGAAGGGACCATCATTGATGTGCACGCTGAGGAACCTTCTCCCCTGTGGCCCCGTTGATGTGGATGGGGGCGTGCTCTCTCTGCTGTCTCCTGAAGTCCACAATCAGCTCTTTCATTTTGTTGACTTTGAGTGAGAGATTATTTTCCTGGCACCACTCCGCCAGGGCCCTCACCTCCTCCCTGTAGGCGGTCTCGTCATTGTTGGTAATCAAGCCTACTACTGTTGAGTCTTCAGCAAACTTGATGATTGAGTTGGAGGCGTGCTTGGCCACGCAGTCATGGGTGAACAGGGAGTACAGGAGGGGGAGGGAGCATGCACTCTTGTGGGCCCCCATGTTGAGGATTAGCGTGGCGGAGGTGTTGTTGCCTACCCTCACCACCTGGGGGCGGCCCGTCAGGAAGTCCAGGACCCAGTTGCACAGGGCGGGGTTCAGACCCAGGGCCTCGAGCTTATTGATGAGCTTGGAGGGTACTATGGTATTGAATGCTGAGCTATAGTCAATGAACAGCATTCTTACATAGGTATTCCTCTTGTCCAGATGGGATAGGGCAGTGTGCAGTGCGATGGCAATTGCATCATCTGTGGATCTTTTGGGGCGGTATGAAAATTGAAGTGGGTCTAGGGTGTCAGGTAAGGTGGAGGTGATATGATCCTTAACTAGCCTCTCAAAGCACTTAATGATGACAGAAGTGAGTGCTTCGGGGTGATAGTAATTTAGTTCAGTTACCTTTGCTTTCTTGGGTACAGGAACAATGGTGTATAACTTGAAACAAGTGGGATAGGGAGAGATTGAATATGTCCGTAAAGACACCAGCCAACTGAGCGATGGTCTGGTTTCTACATTCACTTACATGTTTCTCTGCATGATTTAACAGCAGAACATCCATCAGAGTCTCCCTATCTAAGGCACCGTGCTAGCTAGCTGCTGTTAATGTGAGTCTCCCTATCTAAGGCACCGTGATAGCTAGCTGTTGTTAATGTGAGTCTCCCTGCTCTAAGGCACCGTGCTAGCTAGCTGCTGTTAATGTGAGTCTCCCTATCTAAGGCACCGTGCTAGCTAGCTGTTGTTAATGTGAGTCTCCCTGCTCTAAGGCACCGTGATAGCTAGCTGCTGTTAATGTGAGTCTCCCTGCTCTAAGGGACCGTGATAGCTAGCTGTTGTTAATGTGAGTCTCATCCAAGCTGCTGTTGTTAATGTGAGTCTCCCTGCTCTAAGGCACCGTGATAGCTAGCTGCTGTTAATGTGAGTCTCCCTGCTCTAAGGGACCGTGATAGCTAGCTGCTGTTAATGTGAGTCTCCCTGCTCTAAGGGACCGTGATAGCTAGCTGCTGTTAATGTGAGTCTCCCTGCTCTAAGGGACCGTGATAGCTAGCTGCTGTTAATGTGAGTCTCCCTGCTCTAAGGGACCGTGATAGCTAGCTGCTGTTAATGTGAGTCTCCCTGCTCTAAGGGACCGTGATAGCTAGCTGCTGTTAATGTGAGTCTCCCTGCTCTAAGGCACCGTGCTAGCTAGCTGTTGTTAATGTGAGTCTCCCTGCTCTAAGGCACCATGCTAGCTAGCTGCTGTTAATGTGAGTCTCCCTATCTAAGGCACCGTGATAGCTAGCTGTTGTTAATGTGAGTCTCCCTGCTCTAAGGCAGTGTCTGTGTGTGTGTGTGTGTGTGTGTGTGTGTGTGTGTGTGCGCACGTGTGCTTGCGTGTGTGTGTGGGAGTGTTGAGATGTCATGCTTTCAGTCTCTGTAAGGTGGATATGCAGGCTAGCTATTGATGTTGAGCTATGAGAAGAGAGGGGTTAGACACGCTACAGAGTCACACAGTTGATGATCATTACCTGTTCTGTCTGTCCACTGTTACCCGGCTTTACAGGAGGCCATTTACAGGAGGCCATTTACAGGAGGCCATTTACAGGAGGCCATTTACAGGAGGCCATTTACAGTGAACCGCGTGTCTGCTGAGTCTGCTTTTGCTGTTGGTAACACAAAACAAGTGAATGGGTTTTGCGTCAGTACACTGCACGTGCTTACCTTGTGGGTATTTAAGGTGAGAATAATCTACAGGACATTAATAGTTGTAGTTGTATTGAAGAGAGACGGTGGGTTTGGTTGTTAGCTCATTTCACAGTGAGGATTCTGTAGCTCTGTTAGTTGTTAGATCTCTTCCATCCTGGATGGTATTAGATGTCACCTTCAAGGTGCTGCCGACGCAGAGGGACCTTTGAACTGCTGAAAGATTGAGGTTAATAGCAGCTCCAGGGTGGTGCCCTATCAGAGGCTGGGGGAGGGAGGGAGGGAGGGAAGGAGGGAGGGAGGGAGGGAGGGAGGGTGTGTTTCTGTGTCTCTGTGTGTGTGTGTCTGTGTGTCTGTCTGTGTGTGTCTGTGTGTGTGTGTCTGTCTGTGTGTGTCTGTCTGTGTTTGTGTGTGTGTGTGTGTGTGTCTGTGTCTGTCTGTTTCTGTGTCTGTCTGTCTGTGTGTGTGTGTGTGTGTGTCTGTGTCTGTGTGTGTGTCTGTCTGTGTGTGTGTCTGTCTGTCTGTGTGTGTGTCTGTCTGTCTGTGTGTGTGTCTGTGTCTGTGTGTGTGTGTCTGTGTCTGTCTGTGTTGTGTGTGTGTGTGTGTGTGTGTGTGTGTGTCTGTCTGTGTGTGTGTGTCTGTCTGTGTGTGTGTGTGTGTGTGTGTGTGTCTGTGTGTGTGTGTGTGTGTCTGTGTGTGTGTGTCTGTCTGTGTGTGTCTGTGTGTGTCTGTGTGTGTCTGTGTGTGTGTGTCTGTGTGTGTCTGTGCGTGTGCTAGCGTGCGCCTGTGTTTGTGGACAGGGGAGGTTCTCCGTATGGAGATATAGCCCCAAACAAATCATCATCATGTTCTTGTAGTTTTCAGTGCATGAAGAGGGCTTTAGGGATGTTTACCTCATCACAACACAGTCACTCATCACATCACAGTCACTCATCACAACACAGTCACTCATCACAACACAGTCATTCATCACAACACAGTCACTTATCACAACACAGTTACTCATCACAACACAGTCACTCATCACAACACAGTCACTCATCACAACACAGTCACTCATCACAACACAGTCACTCATCACAACACAGTCATTCATCACAACACAGTCACTCATCACAACACAGTCATTCATCACAACACAGTCACTCATCACAACACAGTCACTCATCACAACACAGTCACTCATCACAACACAGTCACTCATCACAGCACAGTCACTCATCACAACACAGTCATTCATCACAACACAGTCATTCATCACAACACAGTCACTCATCACAACACAGTCACTCATCACAACACAATCACTCATCACAACACAGTCACTCATCACAACACATTCACTCATCACAACACAGTCACTCATCACAACACAGTCACTCATCACAACACAGTCACTCATCACAACACAGTCACTCATCACAACACAGTCATTCATCACAACACAGTCATTCATCACAACACAGTCACTCATCACAACACAGTCATTCATCACAACACAGTCATTCATCACAACACAGTCACTCATCACAACACAGTCACTCATCACAACACAGTCACTCATCACAACACAGTCACTCATCACAACACAGTCACTCATCACAACACAGTCACTCATCACAGCACAGTCACTCATCACAACACAGTCATTCATCACAACACAGTCATTCATCACAACACAGTCACTCATCACAACACAGTCACTCATCACAACACAATCACTCATCACAACACAGTCACTCATCACAACACATTCACTCATCACAACACAGTCACTCATCACAACACAGTCACTCATCACAACACAGTCACTCATCACAACACAGTCACTCATCACAACACAGTCATTCATCACAACACAGTCACTCATTACAACACAGTCATTCATCACAACACAGTCATTCAGCAGCCCTCATAATAAACTTGACAACAAGCTGAAACGAGGTGTTATTGCAGTACCAGATGGTATGTTCTTTGTTAATTCCCTTTCTGTGTTGTTATTGTTGGTGCTAGTTGCTGTATCAGTCTATGGTGCGTGTGTGCGTGTGTGTGCGTGTGTGTGTGTGTACAGCCAAACATGTTTATTCAGTCATTTTATCATGAGGACCTGTGATAAAACGTAGTGCACTACATAGGGAATAGGGTGCCATTTTGTCATTTGTGAGATGGTTAATGTATCTGACATAGAGACAATGTGTTATGTTTATGATTACCGTCGATGCAATGTCTTATTTGTGGCATTTGTGTTATGTTGGTCATGACTGACTGAAGGACAACCAAGCAATGTTGATAAACCATAATCACTCAGATGTTGTCCATTGTGTAGGCTAAAACCATGGGCTTGTACCATGGGCTAATACCATGGGCTAATACCATGGGCTAATACCACGGGCTAATACCATGGGCTTGTACCATGGGCTAATACCATGGGCTTGTACCATGGGCTAATACCATGGGCTTGTACCATGGGCTAATACCATGGGCTTGTACCAAGGGCTAATACCACGGGCTAATACCACGGGCTAATACCACGGGCTTATACCATGGGCTAATACCATGGGCTTATACCATGGGCTAATACCATGGGCTAATACCATTAGCTAATACCATGGGCTAATACCATGGGCTAATACCATTAGCTAATACCATGGGCTTATACCATGGGCTAATACCATGGGCTAATACCATGGGCTAATACCATGGGCTAATACCATGGGCTAATACCATGGGCTAATACCATGGGCTAATACCATGGGCTAATGCCATGGGCTAAAACCATGGGCTAATACCATTAGCTAATACCATGGGCTAATACCATGGGCTAATACCATGGGCTTATACCATCGGCTAATACCATGGGCTTGTACCATGGGCTAATACCACGGGCTTGTACCATGGGCTTGTACCATGGGCTAATACCACGGGCTAATACCACGGGCTAATACCACGGGCTAATACCACGGGCTTATACCATGGGCTAATACCACGGGCTAATACCATGGGCTTATACCATGGGCTAATACCATTAGCTAATACCATGGGCTAATACCATGGGCTAATACCATTAGCTAATACCACGGGCTAATACCATGGGCTAATACCATGGGCTAATACCATGGGCTAATACCATGGGCTAATACCATGGGCTAATACCATTGGCTAATACCATGGGCTAATACCATGGGCTAATACCATTAGCTAATACCATGGGCTTATACCATCGGCTAATACCATGGGCTAATACCATGGGCTAATACCATGGGCTTATACCATGGGCTAATACCATGGGCTAATACCATGGGCTAATACCATGGGCTAATGCCATGGGCTAAAACCATGGGCTAATACCATTAGCTAATACCATGGGCTAATACCATGGGCTAATACCATGGGCTTATACCATCGGCTAATACCTTGGGCTAATACCATGGGCTAATACCATGGGCTAATACCATGGGCTTATACCATGGGCTAATACCATGGGCTAATACCATGGGCTTGTACCATTAGCTAATACCATGGGCTAATACCATGGGCTAATACCATGGGCTAATACCATGGGCTAATACCATGGGCTAATACCATGGGCTAATACCATGGGCTAATGCCATGGGCTAATACCATGGGCTACATCAGGACACTGTGGCACCAGGGTAGAGGGATGAGCTCTGTCTGTATGTGATCTCGGCTCGGAGAGAAAGTGATGAGGGGATGATTCACTCGCAGGCGCACACAAACACGTCAGCATGCACGTACACACACACACACACACACACACACACACACACACACACACACACACACACACACATATATACACACACACACACACACACACAGACTGGAAGCATACACACACACACACACGCACACACACACACACATATATACACACACACACACTTACACACACACAGACTGGAAGCATACACACTCACACACACACACACACACATATATACACACACACACACACACGTCGAGCAGTAACGACTGTCTGAGCCAGACTGAATAATAATGCAATAATAACTTGACTGCATTGATAGGAAAATCTATTGTCAGATCTGAATGAGCATAACGGTGCCCCTGTGTTTACTGATAAACGGAATAACCATTCATTCCAACAAATCTATGCAACGCTACAATGAGCATGTCATTGTTTTCCTTAGGAGTGGAGAGGATGGAGAGAGAGAGAGGTGTTCAGTTATTTCTGACGTCTTAGGGCTGGATCGACTTACACAGAGAAATCTATCTGAACAATAATGGAGCCTAGTGGTTCGAGCGTTGGGCCAGTAACGAAAAGGTCACTGGTTCGAATCCCCGATGCAACTAGGTGAAAAATCTGCTGAGCAAGGGACTTAACCCTAATTGCCCCTGTAAGTTGCTCTGGATATGATTTAAATGGAAATGTATAGCATATTATTTTCACCATCTGAATATTGCATATTATTGATCTGGATATTCACATCTGTTTTTATGCTATATTTTGCTCTAGTAGATTCCTGAAGTAATTAAAATCATTATTCAATTGAGACAAAATTAACAACCTAAATGAGAAGAAATGTAAGAACTGGAAAAAACCGCTTGTGATTAATATGAACTCCACAGTACACAGACACACCTTTAAGAGCTGAGATCTTACTTAATTTAAGTAATTATTCCAGTTTATGGATTTAGCTTTTAGTAGCATGTAATCTACCAGGATTCACCTCAATGGTGCTTAGCTTGTAGAGTTACAGTGGGGAAAAAAAGTATTTAGTCAGCCACCAATTGTGCAAGTTCTCCCACTTAAAAAGATGAGAGAGGCCTGTAATTTTCATCATAGGTACACGTCAACTATGACAGACAAAATGAGAAAAACAAATCCAGAAAATCACATTGTAGGATTTTTAATGAATTTATTTGCAAATTATGGTGGAAAATAAGTATTTGGTCAATAACAAAAGTTTCTCAATTGTGATATACCCTTTGTTGGCAATGACACAGGTCAAACGTTTTCTGTAAGTCTTCACAAGGTTTTCACACACTGTTGCTGGTATTTTGGCCCATTCCTCCATGCAGATCTCCTCTAGAGCAGTGATGTTTTGGGGCTTTCGCTGTTCAACACGGACTTTCAACTCCCTCCAAAGATTTTCTATGGGGTTGAGATCTGGAGACTGGCTAGGCCACCCAGGACCTTGAAATGCTTCTACGAAGCCACTCCTTCGGTTGCCCGGGCGGTGTGTTTGGGATCATTGTCATGCTGAAAGACCCAGCCACGTTTAATCTTCAATGCCCTTGCTGATAGAAGGAGATTTTCACTCAAAATCTCACGATACATGGCCCCATTCATTCTTTCCTTTACACGGATCAGTCGTCCTGGTCCCTTTGCAGAACAACAGCCCCAAAGCATGATATTTCCACCCCCATGTTTCACAGTAGGTATGGTGTTCTTTGGATGCAACTCAGCATTCTTTGTCCTCCAAACACGACAAGTTGAGTTTTTACCAAAAATTTATATTTTGGTTTCGTCTGACCATATGACATTCTCCCAATCCTCTTCTGGATCATCCAAATGCACTCTAGCAAACTTCAGACGGGCCTGGACATGTACTGGCTTAAGCAGGGGGACACGTCTGGCACTGCAGGATTTGAGTCCCTGGCGGCGTAGTGTGTTACTGATGGTAGGCTTTGTTACTTTGGTCCCAGCTCTCTGCAGGTCATTCACTAGGTCCCCCCGTGTGGTTCTGGGATTTTTGCTCACCGTTCTTGTGATTATTTTGACCCCACGGGGTGAGATCTTGCGTGGAGCCCCAGATCGAGGGAGATTATCAGTGGTCTTGTATGTCTTCCATTTCCTAATAATTGCTCCCACAGTTGATTTCTTCAAACCAAGCTGCTTACCTATTGCAGATTCAGTCTTCCCAGCCTGGTGCAGGTCTACAATTTTGTTTCTGGTGTCCTTTGACAGCTCTTTGGTCTTGGCCATAGTGGAGTTTGGAGTGTGACTGTTTGAGGTTGTGGACAGGTGTCTTTTATACTGATAACAAGTTCAAACAGGTGCCATTAATACAGGTAACGAGTGGAGGACAGAGGAGCCTCTTAAAGAAGAAATTACAGGTCTGTGAGAGCCAGAAATCTTGCTCGTTTGTAGGTGACCAAATACTTATTTTCCACCATAATTTGCAAATAAATTCATAAAAAATCCTACAATGTACTTTTCTGGAGAAAAAAAATTCTCAATTTGTCTGTCATAGTTGACGTGTACCTATGATGAAAATTACAGGCCTCTCTCATCTTTTTAAGTGGGAGAACTTGCACAATTGGTGGCTGACTAAATACTTTTTTTCCCCCCACTGTATGTAGTGTTGAGGAGGAATCCACATTAAACGATATGTTCTCTCATGTTCCCAGCCTCTTGTGTGGTCTGTTACATTCAATATAGATATTCTAGGTGTTTTTATTAACGAATGCAGTATTTAATTTAGACTTTCGACAGTATATTAGGGTGCTGGGTGCATTTGATATAGTTACTGGTTTGGCTACCTGCTGAGATGGAGAGAACACATTCTGTTCTATACAACAGTTAGAAGATTCCACGTAGAAACACTTAGAAGATTCTAAAGAGTGTTTTGATTGGACTTCTTCACATCCAAGTGGGATTCAACGTGGATGCTTGTCTTGTGTCACAGACAGACAGAGAGAGATATGAAGGAGCTGAAAGACTCTAAACATTGTTGTGATGAGTACTGAGGATATGAAGAGGATGAGGGAAAATCATTGGTCACAACCAGAGAGAGCCAGAGATGTGAAGGCGCTGAAAGACTCTCTCAGCAGAATAACACTTCAAAGCTTTAGAGTCACCAGTGGATTGGATAAACTCGCCAACTTCAGCCATGATTAATTACACTGCACTCCCCCAGTTTGGTTTCCTCTAAGAACTTCAGATGTATTTGTTGCTGCTCAGGTCCATGATTAGCTGTGGAGGTATTATCTTGCTAATTTGCTTGGTAAATTGCAGGATTTTAGTGGTCCTAGTGGACAGTTTGGGATGTTATCTGCTCTGTGCCATACTCTCTCTCTCTCTCTCTCTCTCTCTCTCTCTCTCTCTCTCTCTCTCTCTCTCTCTCTCTCTCTTCTCTCTTTTGCTGCTCTCTCTCTCTCTCTCTCTCTCTCTCCCTTCCAGGCAGAATAAAGCAAACACAAAGATTTTGAATAGTGAACCCAGGTTACCCAAGCGTTTTCGTTAAGTGTTTACTTTAAGGAATACTTTTCCCTAAGGGAATAGTATAAGGGTGCTGCACAGAGCACTTCCTTAGTTCAGGGCATAATTTAAGGGTTTTACGGTAGTTTGAACGGCAGAAAGAGTCTCTGTTTACCATGGAGATTACCTGATTTACTGACTGAATGTCTCGTCAAAGAGATCACATTTACTGAACAAAAATATAAACGCAACATGTAAAGTGTTGGTCCCATGTTTCATCAGATGAAATAAAAGACCAATCTGCACAAAAATCTTCTTTCTCTAATATTTTGTGACCAAATGTGTTTACATCCCTGTTAGTGAGCATTTCTTCTTTGCCAAGATAATCCATCCACCTGACAGGTGTGGCATATCAAAAAGCTGATTAAACAGCATGATCATTACACAGGTGCACCTTGTGCTGGGGACAATAAAAGGCCACTCTAAAATGTGCAGTTTTGTCACACAACACAATGCCGCAGATGTCTCAAGTTTTGAGGGAGTGTGCAATTGGCATGCTGACTGCAGGAATGTCCATCAGAGCTGTTGCCAGAGAAT
>NC_059196.1:43848767-43933767 GCF_020615455.1 Coregonus clupeaformis
AAATCCATAGATTAGGGCCTAATGAATTTATTTCAATTGACTGATATGAAGTCAGTAAAATCTTTGAAATTGTTACATGTTACGTTTTTATTTTTGTTCAGTTTAAGTGCATATTCGCAGACGAACCAAATTTGACCCAGAGCCAATGAGCTTCCTAAACAAGGTAAAGAAGGCGGTACCTTATGACATTGCATGGCTAGGTGCCCAATCAGAATGTATTTTTGAATTTTAACGACTAAATATGACATTATTACACCCCCCCCTTCCAACAGACAGGGTAGCAAACTGGGCATGGGTCATTCATATACCATTTGTTATGTTTATGGGGAAACATAAATGATTCTATGTGTGGGTCCATGGCCGGCTTTGCTACCCGAAGATCCAGCCCTGCACCACAATTCAAGTGTTACACAACATCACAAATAAATGAATTATTATTTCGTTAAGTCTTAAAGGGACATAAACAAAAAAACAAAAAATTTCAACTAAAATAACTTCTACTTCATGTTCATCATCTCCAGCAACATCAACATACACTCAGTATACAAAACATTAAGAGCATCTGCTCCTTTCATTACATAGACTGACCAGGTGAATCCAGGTGAACAGTATGATCCCTTATTGATGTCAGTTGTTAAATCCACTTCAATCAGTGTAGATGAAGGAGAGGAGACAGGTTAAAGAAGGACTTTTAAGCCTTAAGAGAATTGAGATATGGATTGTGTGTTTGCCATTCAGAGGGTGAATGGGCAAGACAAACGATTTAAGTGCCTTTGAACTGGGTATGGTAGTAGGTGCAACACTGCTGGGTTTTTCACGCTCAACAGTTTCCCCTGTGTGTATCAAGAGTGGTCCACCAACCAAAGGACATCCAGCCAACTTGACACAACCGTGGGAACCATTGAAGTCAACATGGTGCCAAGCATCCCTGTGGAACAAATTTCGACACCTTGTAGAGTCCATGCCCCGACAAATATTATGGTATACTCAAGGTTTGGTGTAGTCGGTGTATGTGAAAATGGCAAGTTTCTATGTTTTGTAGTAAAAAACTAAAAAAAGATAAGTAACAGAAAGAAAGAAAGAAACATAAGAACACGTGTAAAAAAATAAAATAGCATATTTTAAGTTGTATTATGTTACTAGTCTGTGCTTAGTAGCCTGTTCTATGCTGCTGCAAAGTGTAGAACGCATTGAATAGCGAATATAAGTATAGAATAGAATAATACATTATATAATATAATAATATAGTATAGAATAATACCCCCCCCCCAAAAAAAAAATGGTGATATTTTAAAATAGAGACCATGCCTTCATTTTAAGAGTGGTTTTGCGAATGTATGTGTTAAAAAAACAAAAAAAATACGTAGAATCTGCTCTTTGCGACTAGGCTATGAAATGAAAGGTTCTTACCTGCATGAAGGATGATTTGAAACAGTTGCTTTTTTTGGTAAACTACGTGACCTTCTTTGTCGCTGTACCACACACTGTACTGGAGTCTTTTCATTCACAAGGTCAACCATCAGACTACTGTACATTTCATCTTGTCTTTAGGCTTAATGTATTATTATAGGCCTATGTGTGAAATTAGTTTTGATCTAGTTCAGGTGTAGTTTCGATGGGCCATTGTCAGATGGCAGCCAACTGTCAGGTGAAGGAATGGCAGGGGGGAAAAAATGACATGTCGTCCTAAAACGGCTTATTACACAAACTCTGTTTGTGATATCGAAATTCTAACAACGGCAGTGTGTTGAATATACTTATTTAGGAAAAGTGAAGGAGAGGGGAGACATGACTTTGAAAATGGCAGAGTAATTAAAATGTTAAATTCATATGACCTCAAAATGATGCGCTCGGCGCTTCTAGTGTTAATCAACAGATAAAAGGGGAAATCTAGTTAGTTTTAAGTATGTTATCTATGATTAATATCTCCTCATTCATCTTTCAAATACCCACGTGGGGTTGTATGCTCCTGAAAACCAATGAGTAGATGGAAGAGGTGGGTCTTGCAGTGCGTCAAGGGTCTCAAATAGAACTAAGTTATATTTTAGCGCTCGGCTACGCAAACAGTGTGGATGAAATTATAGAATAACATTTATGTGTACATCTATTTTGCAACGCTCGCACACGCAGTGTGGAAGGTGTGGTTTGGGTGTAAGAGTGTGCTCGCAGAACGCCATGCTAGCATACTGATTATCTCTCAGAACGCCATGCTAGCATACTGATTATCTCTCAGAACGCCATGCTAGCATACTGATTATCTCTCAGGACGCCATGCTAGCATACTGATTATCTCTCAGAATGCCATGCTAGCATACTGATTATCTCTCAGAACGCCATGCTAGCATACTGATTATCTCTCAGAACGCCATGCTAGCATACTGATTATCTCTCAGAACGCCATGCTAGCATACTGATTATCTCTCAGAACGCCATGCTAGCATACTGATTATCTCTCAGAACGCCATGCTAGCATACTGATTATCTCTCAGAATGCCATGCTAGCATACTGATTAAGTGTGAGAAGGAGCAGGGTGACATTTGAGAACTTGGGAAGGTTGAACACAAGTCGGGCTGCAGCGTTCTGGATAAATTGCAGGAGCTTGACGGCACAAACAGGGAGCCTAGCCAACAGCGGGTTGCACTAGTCTAGACGCGAGATGACAAGTGCGTTGATTAGTACCTGTGCCGCTTCCTGTATGAGGTAGGGTCATACTATATGGATGATGTAGAGCATGAACCTGCAGAGAACGACAGGGTGTTGTCCAGGGTCACACCAAGGTTCTTTGCACTCTGGGAGGGGGAAAACTGTGGAGTTGTCAACCATGATGGAAAGGTCTTGGAACGAGCAGGCCTTCGCCGGGAGGAAGAGCAGCTCTGTCTTGTCGAAGTTGAGCTTGAGGTGGTGTGCCGACATCCAAGCTGAGATATCTGCCAGGCACGGAGAGATGCGTGTCGCCACCGGGGTGTCAGAAGGGAGGAAGGAGAAAATTAGGGAGGGGTGGTGTATTAAGGAGGGAGGAGAAGTTGTAAAAGAGTTTCCTAGGGTTAGAGGCAGAAACTTGACATTTAGAGTGATAGAAAGTGGTTTTAGCAGCGGATACAGAAGAAGAGAAGGTAGAGAGGAGGGAGTGAAAAGATGATAGTTCCTCAGCTGCCCGCAGCCCTGTTCTGTAAGCTTGCAATGAGTCACTCAGCCACGGAGCAGGAGGGGAGGGCCGAGCCGGCCAGGAGGAAATGGGACAGTGCGAGTCATAGTATGAGGAGAGTAGGGTCGAAGAGGCAGAATCAGATGATAGGATAGAAGAGGAGATAGTAGTAGGAGAGAGAGAGTGAAGATTGCGGCAGCACATGACCATCTGGGTCGGGGCTGAGTGGTTACGGTTGGAGGAAAGGGAAACAGAAAAGGAAGCAAAGTAGTGATCAGAGACCTGGAGGGGGGTTGCAGTGAGATTAGTAGGAGAACAGCCTCTAATAAAGTGAGGTCAAGTGGTATTGCCTGCCTTGTGAGTGGGAGGGGACTAGAAAAGGGTGAGGTGAAAAGAGGCAAGGAGGGGAAAGAGAGGGTTGGAAAGAAATGAATCGAAGGCAGACATCGGGAGGTTGAAGTCACCAAGTACTGTACGAAGAGCGGTGAGCCATCATCAGGAAATGAGTTTATCAAGGTGTCAAGCTCATTGAGGAACTCTCCAAGGGCACATGGTGGGCGATAGATGACAACAATGTTTCAAATCAACATTGTGCTCAGCAGCCTTGTTCTGCAGGACACTGTCTGTCTGTGTGTGTGTCTGTCTGTGTGGGAATCTGGATCTCTCCTCTCCTCTCCTCTCCTCTCTCCCTCTCCTCTCCTCTCCTCTCCCTCCCTCTCCCTCTCTCCTCTCCCTCTCTCCCTCTCCCTCCTCTCCTCCCTCTCCTCCTCCTCTCCTCCCCTCCCCTCCTCCCCTCCTCTCCTCTCCTCTCCCTCTCTCTCCCCTCTCCTCCCTCTCTCCTCTCCCCTCCCCTCTCCTCCTCCCTCCCACCCTCCCCCTCCCACCCTCCTCCCTCCTCTCCCCCCTCCTCCCCTCCTCCCTCTCCTCTCCCTCCTCCCCCTCCTCTCCTCTCCTCTCCTCTCCCCCCTCCCTCCCCTCCCCCCCCCTCTCCTCCCCTCCTCCTCTCCTCTCCTCCCTCCCCCTCCTCTCCCCCTCTCCCTCCCCTCCTCCTCACCTCTCTTTCAGAGTTATATCCTAGTATGGGAACACAGTACATTTAGCAATCCGTCGCCACTTCCTGTGCTGTGCTGTGGGTGGTGGCTTCACGCTCATGGAGAATACTACCCCTGTGCCTCCTCAGCGTTGTCTAACGAGAATAAAACGGAAGAATAGTCACGTTGCACGGATGATAACACTTTCTTTAATCGCTCAAGAGGGACTGCACTCCTACATGTTCTTTTACCATAGCTGTCTTATCTTAAACTTTGCCTTTAAATGCATTTTTGATTAATAATTCTGTCTGGGAGAATTAGAGAATAACAGGGTTCATTTTTCTTTTCTGGTTTACTACCTGGAATCCTTTGTGCTTGTCTTTAACTGACATATTAACAACACATTATATTCCTGGGTCTGACATAATAACAACACATTATATTCCTGGGTCTGACATAATAACAGCACATTATATTCCTGGCTCTGACATAATAACACAACACATTCTATTCTTGGGTCTGACATAATAACACAACACATTATATTCCTGGGTCTGACATAATAACAACACATTCTATTCCTTGGTCTGACATAATAACAACACATTCTATTCTTGGGTCTGACATAATAACACAACACATTCTATTCTTGGGTCTGACATAATAACACAACACATTCTATTCCTTGGTCTGACATAATAACAACACATTCTATTCCTTGGTCTGACATAATAACAACACATTATATTCCTGGGTCTGACATAATAACAACACATTCTATTCCTGGGTCTGACATAATAACAACACATTCTATTCCTTGGTCTGACATAATAACAACACATTCTATTCCTGGGTCTGACATAATAACAACACATTCTATTCCTGGGTCTGACATAATAACAGCACATTATATTCCTGGCTCTGACATAATAACACAACACATTCTATTCCTGGGTCTGACCCACCGAGTCTGTCAACAGAAAGAGAAGAGAAAGTAATGTCTGCGTCCCAAATGGCATCCTATCCCTTATGTAGTGCACTATTTTAACCAGGGCCCATACAAAAGTAGTGCACTAAATAGGGAAAAGGGTGCCAGTTGGGACGAAACCAACAAATGTTTCATAAACGGAGATTCAATTAAATCTAATATCCCTGTTACCGCAGTTTACTATCATTTCAGAAGTCACAGCTTCTGGTTCATACAGTAATAATGCATTTATGGAGAGGATGGAGATGCTATAAGAGCGTAGGCTGTTATATTTGGGTCACACTATTTTACAGTACAGAAGTTACTGGCTATTAACATGGTAAATGACTGGGTATTAACATGGGAAATTACTGGGTATTAACATGGTAAATGACTGGGTATTAACATGGTAAATGACTGGGTATTAACATGGTAAATGACTGGGTATTAACATGGGAAATGACTGGGTATTAACATGGTAAATGACTGGGTATTAACATGGGAAATGACTGGGTATTAACATGGTAAATGACTGGGTATTAACATGGTAAATGACTGGGTATTAACATGGTAAATGACTGGGTATTAACATGGTAAATGACTGGGTATTAAGATGGGAAATGATGGATATTAACATGGGAAATGACTGGGCATTAACATGGTAAATGACTGGGTATTAACATGGTAAATGACTGGGATTAACATGGGGAAATGATGGCATTAACATGGTAAATGACTGGGTATTAACATGGTAAATGATGGTATTAACATGGTAAATGACTGGGTATTAACATGGTAAATGACTGGGTATTAACATGGTAAATGACTGGGTATTAACATGGTAAATGACTGGGTATTAAATGGGAAATGACTGGGTATTAACATGGGAAATGACTGGGTATTAACATGGGAAAGCTGGGTATTAAATGGTAAATGACTGGGTATTAACATGGTAAATGATGGGTATTAACATGGTAAATGACAGGGTATTAACATGGGAAACGACTCATTAACATGGTAAAAGACTGGGTATTAACATGGGAAATTACGGTATTAACATGGTAAAAATGACTGGGTATTAACATGGTAAATGACTGGCGATTAAATGGTAAATGACTGGGTATTAACATGGGAAAATGATGGGTATTAACATGGTAAATGACTGGGTATTAACATGGGGAAATGACTGGGTATTAACATGGTAAATGACTGGGTATTAACATGGTAAATGACTGGGTATTAACATGGTAAATGACTGGGTATTAACATGGTAAATGACTGGGTATTAACATGGGAAATGACTGGATATTAACATGGGAAATGACTGGGTATTAACATGGTAAATGACTGGGTATTAACATGGTAAATGACTGGGTATTAACATGGGAAATGACTGGGTATTAACATGGTAAATGACTGGGTATTAACATGGTAAATGACTGGGTATTAACATGGTAAATGACTGGGTATTAACATGGTAAATGACTGGGTATTAACATGGTAAATGACTGGGTATTAACATGGGAAATGACTGGGTATTAACATGGGAAATGACTGGGTATCAACATGGGAAATGACTGGGTATTAACATGGGAAATGACTGGGTATTAACATGGGAAATGACTGGGTATCAACATGGGAAATGACTGGGTATCAACATGGGAACATTTTAATAAAACAGAGTTAGTAACCTATGGACAATACGAGGGCAGTAGTAATACTAATAATTATACTAATGATAGTAGTAGGAACAATGGATCCTTTCTAGGTACATAACCCCACTGTTAACTACCTGATTTCTAGCTACACTACATAACCATCACTGTTAACTTCCTGGTTCTCATTCCAAAATCATTGGCATTAATATGGAGTTGGTCCCCCCCTTTGCTGCTATCACAGCCTCCACTCTTCTGGGAAGGCTTTCCACTAGATGTTGGAACATTGCTGTGGTGACTTGCTTCCATTCAGACACAACAGCATTAGTGAGGTCGAGCACTGATGTTGGGCGATTAGGCCTGGCTCGCAGTCAGCGTTCCAGTTCATCCCAAAGGTGTTTGATGGGGTTGAGGTCAGGGCTCTGTGCAGGCTTGTCAAGTTCTTCCACACTGATCTCGACAAAACATTTCAGTATGGACCTCACTTTGTCATGCTGAAACAGGAAAGGGCCTTCCCCAAACTGTTGCCACAAAGTTGGAAGCACAGAATCGTCTAGAATGTCATTGTATGCTGTAGCGTTAAGATGTCCCTTCACTGGAACTAAGGGGCCTAGCCCGACCATTATTCCTCCTCCACCAAACTTTACAGTTGGCACTATACATTGGGGCAGGTAGCGTTCTCCTGGCATCCGCCAAACCCAGATTCGTCTGTCGGACTGCCAGATGGTGAAGCGTGATTCATCACTCCAGACAACGCGTTTCCACTGCTCCAGAGACCAATGGCGGCGAGCTTTACACCAATCCAACCGACACTTGCACATGGTGATCTTAGGCTTGTGTGGCTGCTCGGCCATGGGGCTCCCGACGAACAGTTATTGTGCTGACATTGCTACCAAAGGCAGTAGTGAGTGTTGCAACCGAGGACAGACTCTTCGCACTTCAGCGCTCGGCGGTCCCGTTCTGTGAGCTTTTGTTGCCTGCTACTTCGCGGCTGAGCCGTTGACGTTTCCACTTCACAATAACAGCACTTACAGTTGACCGTGGCAGCAATAGCAGAGTTTGTCTATGGAGATTGCATGGCTGTGTGCTTGATTTTATGCACCTGTCAGAAACAGGTGTGGCTGAAATAGCCGAATCAACTCATTTGAAGGGGTGTCCACATACTGCTGTATATGTAGTGTAGATATAGTGTGTATATAATGTATATATAGTGTGTATGTAGTGTGTATGTAGTGTATATGTAGTGTATATATAGTGTGTATATAGTGTGTATGTAGTGTATGTATGTGTGTGTATATAGTGTATATATAGTATATATATAGTATATATAGTGTATATGTAGTGTGTATATAGTGTATATATAGTGTATATGTAGTGTGTATGTGGTGTGTATATGTAGTGTGTATATGGTGTGTATGTGGTGTGTATATGTAGTGTGTATATAGTGTATATGTGGTGTGTATATGTAGTGTGTATATAGTGTATATATAGTGTATATGTAGTGTGTATGTAGTGTATATAGTGTATATAGTGTATATGTAGTGTATATATAATGTGTATGTAGTGTATATATAGTGTATATATAGTGTATATGTAGTGTGTATGTAGTGTGTATGTAGTGTGTATATAGTGTATATATAGTGTGTATGTAGTGTGTATGTAGTGTGTATATAGTGTGTATGTAGTGTATATAGTGTATATATATAGTGTATATGTAGTGTATATGTAGTGTATATATAGTGTATATGTAGTGTGTATGTAGTGTGTATATAGTGTATATGTAGTGTGTATGTAGTGTGTATGTAGTGTGTATATAGTGTATATATAGTGTGTATGTAGTGTGTATGTAGTGTGTATATAGTGTGTATGTAGTGTATATATAGTGTATATGTAGTGTATATGTAGTGTGTATATAGTGTATATATAGAGTGTGTATGTAGTGTATATATAGTGTGTATGTAGTGTGTATGTAGTGTGTATATAGTGTATATATAGTGTGTATGTAGTGTGTATGTAGTGTGTATATAGTGTGTATGTAGGGTATATAGTGTATATATATAGTGTATATGTAGTGTGTATATAGAGTGTATATGTAGTGTATATGTAGTGTGTATATAGAGTGTATATGTAGTGTGTATATAGTGTATATAGAGTGTATATGTAGTGTATATGGAGTGTATATGTAGTGTATATGTAGTGTGTATATAGTGTATATAGAGTGTATATGTAGTGTATATGTAGTGTGTATATAGTGTATATAGAGTGTGTATGTAGTGTATATAGAGTGTATATGTAGTGTATATATAGTGTATATATAGTGTGTATGTAGTGTGTATATAGTGTATATATAGTGTGTATGTAGTGTATATATAGTGTATATATAGTGTGTATGTAGTGTATATATAGTGTATATATAGTGTGTATGTAGGGTGTTGCGACATTTTGGCAATGAAAGCCTTTTTCCTATTTTCCAGATGCCATGTTTATGTCTCTGCCTGCAGTTTGAAGGAAGCTGTTGACAACTAGCATTAAGTGCAATGACTGGACGTCTGCAGGGAGCGCTAGTATGATGTACAGTACTCAGAAAGGACCCATTTTTACAACCTAATTGTTTGTCCATGGAGTGGATGGGCAGTTACAGTGCTGTAACGATATTGATGGAGGCATGAACTCTGGTCTGCAGTGCAGCTAGTTCTACAGCAGTTGTACATGGAGGGGAGATGGACTCTTCATACTGCATACACACGATCTGATGAGATATATTACTGTGAGTGAATAAAACAAGATATACTTCTGTTAAAACTGCATCCATCCACCCACTGCAAAAATAAGCCCTTTCTATTCTTTAAAAACAACGTTTTGGAAACAGAGAGATTTCTTAAACTTTTTTTATTAAGCAAGTAAAAGCCACTTTGGTTTGCGTTTGATGGGAAATGTTTCTTTAGGGCATACTGAAGCAGGCCTGATTGTTTCTTTAGGGCATACTGAAGCAGGCCTGTGTGTTTCTTTAGGGCATACTGAAGCAGGCCTGTGTGTTTCTTTAGGGCATACTGAAGCAGGCCTGTGTGTTTCTTTAGGGCATACTGAAGCAGGCCTGATTGTTTCTTTAGGGCATACTGAAGCAGGCCTGATTGTTTCTTTAGGGCATACTGAAGCAGGTCCGATTGTTTCTTTAGGGCATACTGAAGCAGGCCTGATTGTTTCTTTAGGGCATACTGAAGCAGGCCTGTGTGTTTCTTTAGGGCATACTGAAGCAGGCATGTGTGTTTCTTTAGGGCATACTGAAGCAGGCCTAATTGTTTTCTTTAGGGCATACTGAAGCAGGCCTGTGTGTTTCTTTAGGGCATACTGAAGCAGGCCTGATTGTTTTCTTTAGGGCATACTGAAGCAGGCCTGATTGTTTCTTTAGGGCATACTGAAGCAGGCCTGATTGTTTCTTTAGGGCATACTGAAGCAGGCCTGAGTGTTTCTTTAGGGGCATACTGAAGCAGGCCTGATTGTTTCTTTAGGGCTTACTAAAGCAGGCCTATGTGTTTCTTTAGGGCATACTGAAGCAGGCCTGAATGTTTCTTTAGGGCATACTGAAGCAGGCCTGTGTGTTTCTTTAGGGCATACTGAAGCAGGCCTGTGTGTTTCTTTAGGGCATACTGAAGCAGGCCTGATTGTTTCTCTAGGGCATACTGAAGCAGGCCTGATTGTTTCTTTAGGGCATACTGAAGCAGGCCTGATTGTTTCTTTAGGGCATACTGAAGCAGGCCTGATTGTTTCTTTAGGGCATACTGAAGCAGGCCTGTGTGTTTCTTTAGGGCATACTGAAGCAGGCATGTGTGTTTCTTTAGGGCATACTGAAGCAGGCCTAATTGTTTCTTTAGGGCATACTGAAGCAGGCCTGTGTGTTTCTTTAGGGCATACTGAAGCAGGCCTGATTGTTTCTTTAGGGCATACTGAAGCAGGCCTGATTGTTTCTTTAGGGCATACTGAAGCAGGCCTGATTGTTTCTTTAGGGCATACTGAAGCAGGCCTGAGTGTTTCTTTAGGGCATACTGAAGCAGGCCTGATTGTTTCTTTAGGGCTTACTAAAGCAGGCCTATGTGTTTCTTTAGGGCATACTGAAGCAGGCCTGAATGTTTCTTTAGGGCATACTGAAGCAGGCCTGTGTGTTTCTTTAGGGCATACTGAAGCAGGCCTGTGTGTTTCTTTAGGGCATACTGAAGCAGGCCTGATTGTTTCTCTAGGGCATACTGAAGCAGGCCTGTGTGTTTCTTTAGGGCATACTGAAGCAGGCCTGTGTGTTTCTTTAGGGCATACTGAAGCAGGCCTGTTTGTTTCTTTAGGGCATACTGAAGCAGGCCTGTGTGTTTCTTTAGGGCATACTGAAGCAGGACTGATTGTTTCTTTACGACATACTGAAGCATGACTGATTGTTTCTTTAGGGCATACTGAAGCAGGCCTGATTGTTTCTTTAGGGCATACTGAAGCAGGCCTGTGTGTTTCTTTAGGGCATACTGAAGCAGGCCTGATTGTTTCTTTAGGGCATACTGAAGCAGGCCTGAGTGTTTCTTTAGGGCATACTGAAGCAGGCCTGAGTGTTTCTTTAGGGCATACTGAAGCAGGCCTGTGTGTTTCTTTAGGGCATACTGAAGCAGGCCTGATTGTTTCTTTAGGGCATACTGAAGCAGGACTGATTGTTTCTTTAGGGCATACTGAAGCAGGCCTGATTGTTTCTTTAGGGCATACTGAAGCAGGCCTGTGTGTTTCTTTAGGGCATACTGAAGCAGGCCTGTGTGTTTCTTTAGGGCATACTGAAGCAGGCCTGTGTGTTTCTTTAGGGCATACTGAAGCAGGACTGATTGTTTCTTTAGGGCATACTGAAGCAGGCCTGAGTGTTTCTTTAGGGCATACTGAAGCAGGCCTGAGTGTTTCTTTAGGGCATACTGAAGCAGGCCTGTGTGTTTCTTTAGGGCATACTGAAGCAGGCCTGTGTGTTTCTTTAGGGCATACTGAAGCAGGACTGAGTGTTTCTTTAGGGCATACTGAAGCAGGCCTGTGTGTTTCTTTAGGGCATACTGAATCATTTTATTAGGCCAGGCCTGGGAATGAATAGACAGAGGAACACTAGGCTGCGTCGCAAATGGCCCCCTATTCCCTATAGTGAACTACTTTTGACCAGAGCCCTATCGGGTAATCGTGCAAAAGCAGTGCACTATAAAGGGAACAGGGGGCCATTTGGGATGCAGCCTAGTGTTCCTCTGTCCATTCAGCCTAGGGAAGTGGAGGGAGGGGAAGAGAAGGGGCTGGTTCCATCTTTAGCCAGCCAGCCAGCTACTGAGCCCTCGGGCTAGCCACCTGGACCCCTAATGGGACGATTACAATTTCAGGCTCCGCTTGCTCTCAAACACCAGAAAGTAAACTTTAGTATTTATATCTTCTCACCTTTCCCTCCCTCTCTCCTGCCCTCCCTCCCTCCCTCCCTCCCGCTATCCCTCTCTCTCTCCCTCCCTCTCTCCCTCCCTCTGATTTCACAGCAGACCTTAAGAGGATTGTGAGGTCATTATGTATTCATGTCATTGTGTTTATTCACCAGCCTTGATGGAAGGATGAAGAGAGAGAGAGAGAGAGAGAGAGAGGAGGGGAACAAAAGGGTGATAATTATCCACTATAAGCATTATGGTTTAAGTTGTTGCAGTGGATGATGGTGCTGTAGATAGAGAGAGAGAGAGGCAGATAGATGAACAGGCATTTAAAGCCGCTCATCATGTGTCTCAGGTTCATTGCTGTCTGGGGAGGGACATGCTGTTCTGCTCTGCTCTGTTCTGTTCTGCTCTGTTCTGTTCTGCTCTGTTCTGTTCTGCTCTGCTCTGTTCTGTTCTGCTCTGTTCTGTTCTGCTCTGTTCTGCTCTGTTCTGTTCTGCTCTGCTCTGTTCTGTTCTGCTCTGTTCTGTTCTGCTCTGTTCTGTTCTGCTCTGTTCTGCTCTGTTCTGTTCTGCTCTGCTCTGCTCTGTTCTGCTCTGCTCTGTTCTGCTCTGTTCTGCTCTGTTCTGCTCTGTTCTGCTCTGTTCTGTTCTGCTCTGTTCTGCTCTGTTCTGTTCTGCTCTGTTCTGCTCTGTTCTGTTCTGCTCTGCTCTGTTCTGTTCTGTTCTGCTCTGTTCTGCTCTCCTCTGCTCTCCTCTGCTCTCCTCTGCTCTCCTCTGCTCTCCTCTGCTCTCCACTGCTATCCTCTGCTATCCTCTGCTCTGCTCTCCTCTCCTCTGCTCTGTTCTGCTCTGAGGAGGAGACGACTGGTAAGGGGGTGTTGACGCATTTATCAGCCTTTTTTCTGGCCACTTAGCCTGAGCTATTAGACACGAGAAGTGGAGAGTGAGAGGAGAGAGAGAGGAGAGAGAGAGAGAGAGAGAGAGAGAGAGAGAGAGAGAGAGAGAGAGAGAGAGAGAGAGAGAGAGAGAGAGAGAGAGAGAGAGAGAGAGAGAGAGAGAGAGAGAGAGAGAGAGAGAGAGAGAGAGAGAGAGAGAGAGAGAGAGAACCTTGATACAGCATTTCATTTTCACTGCTAAGTGTTTACCTACAATTTTGGCTCAAGTGTTGACTATATGGTTCATATTCATTTACACATGATGAAATATGACTACATGTTGTATGTCATTAAAACACACAGTGCTTAGCTTTAGGTTAGCACACTTCTGTGATATAAGCTTTGGCGCTTAGGCCTGTACAACCAGCCAGCCAGCCAGCCAGCCAGCCATAGGCCTGTACAACCAGCCAGCCAGCCATAGGCCTGTACAACCAGCCAGCCAGCCAGCCAGCCATAGGCCTGTACAACCAGCCAGCCAGCCAGCCAGCCATAGGCCTGTACAACCAGCCAGCCAGCCATAGGCCTGTACAACCAGCCAGCCAGCCATAGGCCTGTACAACCAGCCAGCCAGCCAGCCAGCCAGCCATAGGCCTGTACAACCAGCCAGCCAGCCATAGGCCTGTACAACCAACCAGCCAGCCATAGGCCTGTACAACCAGCCAGCCAGCCAGCCAGCCAGCCATAGGCCTGTAGAACCAGCCAGCCAGCCATAGGCCTGTACAACCAGCCAGCCAGCCAGCCAGCCATAGGCCTGTAGAACCAGCCAGCCAGCCATAGGCCTGTACAACCAGCCAGCCAGCCAGCCAGCCATAGGCCTGTACAACCAGCCAGCCAGCCATAGGCCTGTACAACCAGCCAGCCAGCCAGCCAGCCATAGGCCTGTACAACCAGCCAGCCAGCCAGCCAGCCAGCCATAGGCCTGTACAACCAGCCAGCCAGCCATAGGCCTGTACAACCAGCCAGCCAGCCATAGGCCTGTAGAGCCAGCCAGCCATAGGCCTGTACAACCAGCCAGCCAGCCAGCCAGCCATAGGCCTGTACAACCAGCCAGCCAGCCAGCCAGCCATAGGCCTGTACAACCAGCCAGCCAGCCATAGGCCTGTACAACCAGCCAGCCAGCCAGCCAGCCATAGGCCTGTACAACCAGCCAGCCAGCCAGCCAGCCATAGGCCTGTACAACCAGCCAGCCAGCCATACGCCTGTACAACCAGCCAGCCAGCCATAGGCCTGTACAACCAGCCAGCCAGCCATAGGCCTGTACAACCAGCCAGCCAGCCAGCCAGCCATAGGCCTGTACAGCCAGCCATCACACCTTCTTCCTTGTAGGATGTTGTTAACACTGCGGTGAGGACCTTGTAGGATGTTGTTAACACTGAGGTGAGGAGCTTGTAGGATGTTGTTAACACTGAGGTGAGGAGCTTGTAGGATGTTGTTAACACTGAGGTGAGGACCTTGTAGGATGTTGTTAACACTGAGGTGAGGACCTTGTAGGATGTTGTTAACACTGAGGTGAGGACCTTGTAGGATGTTGTTAACACTGAGGTGAGGAGCTTGTAGGATGTTGTTAACACTGAGGCGAGGACCTTGTAGGATGTTGTTAACACTGAGGTGAGGACCTTGTAGGATGTTGTTAACACTGAGGTGAGGACCTTGTAGGATGTTGTTAACACTGAGGTGAGGACCTTGTAGGATGTTGTTAACACTGAGGTGAGGACCTTGTAGGATGTTGTTAACACTGTCAAGTGAGAGCCTTGTAGGATGTTGTTAACACTGAGGTGAGGACCTTGTAGGATGTTGTTAACACTGAGGTGAGGACCTTGTAGGATGTTGTTAACACTGAGGTGAGGACCTTGTAGGATGTTGTTAACACTGAGGTGAGGAGCTTGTAGGATGTTGTTAACACTGAGGCGAGTACCTTGTAGGATGTTGTTAACACTGAGGTGAGGACCTTGTAGGATGTTGTTAACACTGAGGTGAGGACCTTGTAGGATGTTGTTAACACTGAGGTGAGGACCTTGTAGGATGTTGTTAACACTGAGGTGAGGACCTTGTAGGATGTTGTTAACACTGAGGTGAGGAGCTTGTAGGATGTTGTTAACACTGAGGTGAGGACCTTGTAGGATGTTGTTAACACTGAGGTGAGGACCTTGTAGGATGTTGTTAACACTGAGGTGAGGACCTTGTAGGATGTTGTTAACACTGAGGTGAGGAGCTTGTAGGATGTTGTTAACACTGAGGTGAGGACCTTGTAGGATGTTGTTAACACTGAGGTGAGGACCTTGTAGGATGTTGTTAACACTGAGGTGAGGACCTTGTAGGATGTTGTTAACACTGAGGTGAGGAGCTTGTAGGATGTTGTTAACACTGAGGTGAGGACCTTGTAGGATGTTGTTAACACTGAGGTGAGGAGCTTGTAGGATGTTGTTAACACTGAGGTGAGGACCTTGTAGGATGTTGTTAACATTGTTAGGTGAGGGGATTTAAACCCTTGTCTTCTCATCGCAGAACAAAGAGACAAGCCCCAGAGAGAGAGAGAGAGTGTGTGTGTGTGTGTGTGTGTGTGTGTGTGTGAGTGTCAGTGTCAGTGTCGGTGTGTGTGTGTGGCAGGGGGGGGATTAGGCTGTGTCAGCGCTTTGTCAGTAAAAACATCGATCCCAGAGCACCAGCAAAGTAAGTCTGCATCCCAAATGAAATGGTACCCTATTCCCTACATGGTCCATAGGACTCCAGTCAAAAGTGCACTACATAGGGAATAAGGTGCCATTTGGGATGCATGCTAAAGAACAGACAAACCAATGTTAGGATCTAAAACTGAAGTGTAAGGAATCAGGGAGATGGGTCCATTAGTGTCCTCTCTAGCCTTGGGGTGTAGTGGTCTCTAGCTGTGGGTGTAGTGGTCTCTAGCTGTGGGGTGTAGTGGTCTCTAGCTGTGGGGTGTAGTGGTCTCTAGCTGTGGGGTGTAGTGGTCTCTAGCTGTGGGGTGTAGTGGTCTCTAGCTGTGGGGTGTAGTGGTCTCTAGCTGTGGGGTGTAGTGGTCTCTAGCTGTGGGTGTAGTGGTCTCTAGCTGTGGGGTGTAGTGGTCTCTAGCTGTGGGGTGTAGTGGTCTCTAGCTGTAGGGTGTAGTGGTCTCCGGGTAGTGTCTCAGCTGTGGGGTGCAGTGGTCTCTAGCTGTGGGGGTGTAGCGGTCTCTAGCTGTGGGGTGTAGCGGTCTCTAGCTGTGGGTGTAGCGGTCTCTAGCTGTGAGTGTAGTGGTCTCTAGCTGTGGGGTGTAGTGGTCTCTAGCTGTGGGGTGTAGTGGTCTCTAGCTGTGGGGTGTAGTGGTCTCTAGCTGTGGGGGTAGGTCTCTAGCTGTGGGGTGTAGTGGTCTCTAGCTGTGGGGTGTAGTGGTCTCTAGCTGTGGGGTGTAGTGGTCTCTAGCTGTGGGTGTAGTGGTCTCTAGCTGTGGGGTGTAGTGGTCTCTAGCTGTGGGGTGTAGTGGTCTCTAGCTGTGGGGTGTAGTGGTCTCTAGCTGTGGGGTGTAGTGGTCTCTAGCTGTAGGGTGTAGTGGTCTCTAGCTGTGGGGTGTAGTGGTCTCTAGCTGTGGGGTGTAGTGGTCTCTAGCTGTGGGGTGTAGTGGTCTCTAGCTGTGGGGTGTAGTGGTCTCTAGCTGTGGGGTGTAGTGGTCTCTAGCTGTGGGGTGTAGTGGTCTCTAGCTGTGGGGTGTAGTGGTCTCTAGCTGTGGGGTGTAGTGGTCTCTAGCTGTGGGGTGTAGTGGTCTCTAGCTGTAGTGGTCTCTAGCTGGGGTGTAGTGGTCTCTAGCTGTGGGGTGTAGTGGTCTCTAGCTGTGGGGTGTAGTGGTCTCTAGCTGTGGGGTGTAGTGGTCTCTAGCTGTGGGGGTGTAGTGGTCTCTAGCTGTGGGGTGTAGTGGTCTCTAGCTGTGGGGTGTAGTGGTCTCTAGCTGTGGGGTGTAGTGGTCTCTAGCTGTGGGGTGTAGTGGTCTCTAGCTGTGGGGGTGTAGTGGTCTCTAGCTGTGGGGTGT
The DNA here is from genome assembly GCF_020615455.1 of Coregonus clupeaformis. Lineage (NCBI taxonomy): Eukaryota > Metazoa > Chordata > Actinopteri > Salmoniformes > Salmonidae > Coregonus > Coregonus clupeaformis. Next base: position 43,865,934 of record NC_059196.1, read on the forward strand.
AGTGGTCTCTAGCTGTGGGGTGTAGTGGTCTCTAGCTGTGGGGTGTAGTGGTCTCTAGCTGTGGGGTGTAGTGGTCTCTAGCTGTGGGGTGTAGTGGTCTCTAGCTGTGGGGTGTAGTGGTCTCTAGCTGTGGGGTGTAGTGGTCTCTAGCTGTGGGGTGTAGTGGTCTCGGCTAGCTGTGGGGTGTAGTGGTCTCTAGCTGTGGGTGTAGTGGTCTCTAGCTGTGGGGTGTAGTGGTCTCTAGCTGTGGGGGTGTAGTGGTCTCTAGCTGTGGGGTGTAGTGGTCTCTAGGTGTGGGGTGTAGTGGTCTCTAGCTGTGGGGTGTAGTGGTCTCTAGCTGTGGGGTGTAGTGGTCTCTAGCTGTGGGGTGTAGTGGTCTCTAGCTGGGGTGTAGTGGTCTCTAGCTGTGGGGTGTAGTGGTCTCTAGCTGTGGGGTGTAGTGGTCTCTAGCTGTGGGGTGTAGTGGTCTCTAGCTGTGGGGTGTAGTGGTTCTCTAGCTGTGGGGTGTAGTGGTCTCTAGCTGTGGGGTGTAGTGGTCTCTAGCTGTGGGGGTGTAGTGGTCTCTAGCTGTGGGGTGTAGTGGTCTCTAGCTGTGGGGTGTAGTGGTCTCTAGCTGTGGGGTGTAGTGGTCTCTAGCTGTGGGGTGTAGTGGTCTTCTAGCTGTGGGGTGTAGTGGTCTCTAGCTGTGGGGTGTAGTGGTCTCTAGCTGTGGGGTGTAGTGGTCTCTAGCTGTGGGGTGTAGTGGTCTCTAGCTGTGGGGTGTAGTGGTCTCTAGCTGTGGGGTGTAGTGGTCTCTGAGCTGTGGGGTGTAGTGGTCTCAGCTGTGGGGTGTAGTGGTCTCTAGCTGTGGGGTGTAGTGGTCTCTAGCTGTGGGGTGTAGTGGTCTCTAGCTGTGGGGTGTAGTGGTCTCTAGCTGTGGGGTGTAGTGGTCTCTAGCTGTGGGGTGTAGTGGTCTCTAGCTGTGGGGTGTAGTGGCTCTCTAGCTGTGGGGTGTAGTGGTCTCTAGCTGTGGGGTGTAGTGGTCTCTAGCTGTGGGGTGTAGTGGTCTCTAGCTGTGGGGTGTAGTGGTCTCTAGCTGTGGGGTGTAGTGGTCTCTAGCTGTGGGGTGTAGTGGTCTCTAGCTGTGGGGTGTAGTGGTCTCTAGCTGTGGGGTGTAGTGGTCTCTAGCTGTGGGTGTAGTGGTCTCTAGCTGTGGGGTGTAGTGGTCTCTAGCTGTGGGGTGTAGTGGTCTCTAGCTGTGGGGTGTAGTGGTCTCTAGCTGTGGGGTGTAGTGGTCTCTAGCTGTGGGGTGTAGTGGTCTCTAGCTGTGGGGTGTAGTGGTCTCTAGCTGTGGGGTGTAGTGGTCTCTAGCTGTGGGGTGTAGTGGTCTCTAGCTGTGGGGTGTAGTGGTCTCTAGCTGTGGGGTGTAGTGGTCTCTAGCTGTGGGGTGTAGTGGTCTCTAGCTGTGGGGTGTAGTGGTCTCTAGCTGTGGGTGTAGTGGTCTCTAGGTGTGGGGTGTAGTGGTCTCTAGGTGTGGGGTGTAGTGGTCTCTAGCTGTGGGGGTGTAGTGGTCTCTAGCTGTGGGGGTGTAGTGGTCTCTAGCTGTGGGGTGTAGTGGTCTCTAGCTGTGGGGTGTAGTGGTCTCTAGCTGTGGGGTGTAGTGGTCTCTAGCTGTGGGTGTAGTGGTCTCTAGCTGTGGGGTGTAGTGGTCTCTAGCTGTGGGGTGTAGTGGTCTCTAGCTGTGGGGTGTAGTGGTCTCTAGCTGTGGGGTGTAGTGGTCTCTAGCTGTGGGGGTGTAGTGGTCTCTAGCTGTGGGGTGTAGTGGTCTCTAGCTGTGGGGTGTAGTGGTCTCTAGCTGTGGGGGTGTAGTGGTCTCTAGCTGTGGGGTGTAGTGGTCTCTAGCTGTGGGGTGTAGTGGTCTCTAGCTGTGGGGTGTAGTGGTCTCTAGCTGTGGGGTGTAGTGGTCTCTAGCTGTGGGGTGTAGTGGTCTCTAGCTGTGGGGTGTAGTGGTCTCTAGCTGTGGGGTGTAGTGGTCTCTAGCTGTGGGGGTGTAGTGGTCTCTAGCTGTGGGGTGTAGTGGTCTCTAGCTGTGGGGTGTAGTGGTCTCTAGCTGTGGGGTGTAGTGGTCTCTAGCTGTGGGGTGTAGTGGTCTCTAGCTGTGGGGTGTAGTGGTCTCTAGCTGTGGGGTGTAGTGGTCTCTAGCTGTGGGGTGTAGTGGTCTCTAGCTGTGGGGTGTAGTGGTCTCTAGCTGTGGGGTGTAGTGGTCTCTAGCTGTGGGGTGTAGTGGTCTCTAGCTGTGGGGTGTAGTGGTCTCTAGCTGTGGGGTGTAGTGGTCTCTAGCTGTGGGGTGTAGTGGTCTCTAGCTGTGGGGATGTAGTGGTCTCTAGCTGTGGGTGTAGTGGTCTCTAGCTGTGGGGTGTAGTGGTCTCTAGGTGTGGGGTGTAGTGGTCTCTAGCTGTGGGGTGTAGTGGTCTCTAGGTGTGGGGTGTAGTGGTCTCTAGCTGTGGGGTGTAGTGGTCTCTAGCTGTGGGGTGTAGTGGTCTCTAGCTGTGGGGTGTAGTGGTCTCTAGCTGTGGGGTGTAGTGGTCTCTAGCTGTGGGGTGTAGTGGTCTCTAGCTGTGGGGTGTAGTGGTACATTGCCTTTGTATGTACCAATACTATGCTTTTTAATTCTAGAAGGTTGTGTTGAATGCATGAAAGCAATTATTTTCCATGAATATGGGTCAAATGCTTTTGTATCCATAAATATGTGAAAACAATGCTTTCTGTATGATTCCCCTTTCTATCTGCACAATAAACAATATTATCCTTTCTATCTGCACTATAAACAATATTATCCTTTCTATCTGCACTATAAACAATATTATCCTTTCTATCTGCACTATGAACAATATTATCCTTTCTATCTGCACTATGAACAATATTATCCTTTCTATCTGCACTATGAACAATATTATCCTTTCTATCTGCACTATAAACAATATTATCCTTTCTATCTGCACTATAAACAATATTATCCTTTCTATCTGCACTATAAACAATATTATCCTTTCTATCTGCACTATAAACAATATTCCCTTTCTATCTGCACTATGAACAATATTCCCCTTTCTATCTGCACTATGAACAATATTAACCCTTTCTATCTGCACTATAAACAATATTAACCTTTCTATCTGCACTATAAACAATATTATCCTTTCTATCTGCACTATAAACAATATTCCCCTTTCTATCTGTACTATGAACAATATATTTACCTTTCTATCTGCACTATGAACAATATTATCCTTTCTATCTGCACTATGAACAATATTATCCTTTCTATCTGCACTATAAACAATATTCCCCTTTCTATCTGCACTATGAACAATATTATCCTTTCTATCTGCACTATAAACAATATTATCCTTTCTATCTGCACTATAAACAATATTATCCTTTCTATCTGCACTATGAACAATATTATCCTTTCTATCTGCACTATAAACAATATTAACCTTTCTATCTGCACTATAAACAATATTATCCTTTCTATCTGCACTATAAACAATATTATCCTTTCTATCTGCACTATGAACAATATTATCCTTTCTATCTGTACTATAAACAATATTATCCTTTCTATCTGCACTATGAACAATATTATCATTTCTATCTGCACTATAAACAATATTATCCTTTATATCTGCACTATGAACAATGTTATCCTTTCTATCTGCACTATAAACAATTATTATTATAATTATAATTATAATTATAATTATTATTATTATTATTATTATTATTATTATTTATTATTATTATTATTATTATTATCCTTTCTATCTGCACTATAAACAATATGCATCTTTATATCTGTACTATGCTATGAACATATCATTCTTTCTTGAGCCTTTGTACATGTTGTACTAATGCTGTTACACAGTATACGGTTGTATTGTTCTCAACATGATTGTCTACTTATTTTGGTTTTATTCTAAAGTATCTGTAAATGCTTGTAGAAAGCAGTTTGAATCTCTTGTCAAATGAATATACTGTGCTCTCAGTCACAGGGGTTTCTAGAAGGAAACGTATGGAGGGAGTCTACTATAGTATACAATCAGTCAGACTTTACATTTACATTTTACATTTTAGTCATTTAGCAGACGCTCTTATCCAGAGCAACATACAGTTAGTGATTACATTATTATTATTATTATTATTATTATTATTATTATTATTATTATTATTATTATTATTATTTTATTTTTTCATACTGGCCCTACGTGGGATTTTTTCTAGAATGAAATGCGTCGACTACTCTACTCTACAAAATAGCCACAGTCAGATTGTAGTCCTCTACAGCAGAGCAGAAATCCCAGTCCGTTCAGTGCTCTGCTCTCTTGATTCCTCTACAGCAGAGTAGAAATCCCTGTCCGTTCAGTGCTCTGCTCTCTTGATTCCTCTACAGCAGAGCAGAAATCCCTGTCTAATAAGTGCTCTGCTCTCTTGAAGAAATTCCTGTCCATTCAGTGCTCTGCTCTCTTGATTCCTCTACAGCAGAGTAGAAATCCCGGTCCGTTCAGTGCTCTGCTCTCTTGATTCCTCTACAGCAGAGCAGAAATCCCTGTCCGTTCAGTGCTCTGCTCTCTTGATTCCTCTACAGCAGAGCAGAAATCCCGGTCCATTCAGTGCTCTGCTCTCTTGATTCCTCTACAGCAGAGTAGAAATCCCAGTCCGTTCAGTGCTCTGCTCTCTTGATTCCTCTACAGCAGAGCAGAAATCCCCGTCCGTTCAGTGCTCTGCTCTCTTGATTCCTCTACAGCAGAGCAGGAATCCCAGTCCGTTCAGTGCTCTGCTCTCTTGATTCCTCTACAGCAGAGCTGAAATCCCTGTCCATTCAGTGCTCTGCTCTCTTGATTCCTCTACAGCAGAGCAGAAATCCCTGTCCGTTCAGTGCTCTGCTCTCTTGATTCCTCTACAGCAGAGCAGAAATCCCCGTCCATTCAGTGCTCTGCTCTCTTGATTCCTCTACAGCAGAGCAGAAATCCCTGTCCGTTCAGTGCTCTGTTCTCTTGATTCCTCTACAGCAGAGCAGAAATCCCAGTCCGTTCAGTGCTCTGCTCTCTTGATTCCTCTACAGCAGAGCAGAAATCCCCGTCTGTTCAGTGCTCTGCTCTCTTGATTCCTCTACAGCAGAGCAGGAATCCCGGTCCGTTCTGTGCTCTGCTCTCTTGATTCCTGTACAGCAGAGCAGAAATCCCTGTCCGTTCAGTGCTCTGCTCTCTTGATTCCTCTACAGCAGAGCAGAAATCCCTGTCCGTTCAGTGCTCTGCTCTCTTGATTCCTCTACAGCAGAGTTGAAATCCCTGTCCATTCAGTGCTCTGCTCTCTTGATTCCTCTACAGCAGAGCAGAAATCCCCGTCCGTTCAGTGCTCTGTTCTCTTGATTCCTCTACAGCAGAGCAGAAATCCCCGTCCGTTCAGTGCTCTGTTCTCTTGATTCCTCTACAGCAGAGCAGAAATCCCAGTCCGTTCAGTGCTCTGCTCTCTTGATTCCTCTACAGCAGAGCAGAAATCCCTGTCCGTTCAGTGCTCTGCTCTCTTGATTCCTCTACAGCAGAGCAGGAATCCCGGTCCGTTCTGTGCTCTGCTCTCTTGATTCCTGTACAGCAGAGCAGAAATCCCTGTCCGTTCAGTGCTCTGCTCTCTTGATTCCTCTACAGCAGAGCAGAAATCCCTGTCCGTTCAGTGCTCTGCTCTCTTGATTCCTCTACAGCAGAGCAGAAATCCCTGTCCGTTCAGTGCTCTGCTCTCTTGATTCTTCTACAGCAGAGCAGAAATCCCAGTCCGTTCAGTGCTCTGCTCTCTTGATTCCTCTACAGCAGAGCAGAAATCCCCGTCCGTTCAGTGCTCTGCTCTCTTGATTCCTCTACAGCAGAGCAGGAATCCCGGTCCGTTCTGTGCTCTGCTCTCTTGATTCCTGTACAGCAGAGCAGAAATCCCGGTCCGTTCTGTGCTCTGCTCTCTTGATTCCTGTACAGCAGAGCAGAAATCCCTGTCCGTTCAGTGCTCTGCTCTCTTGATTCCTCTACAGCAGAGCAGAAATCCCTGTCCGTTCAGTGCTCTGCTCTCTTGATTCCTCTACAGCAGAGCAGAAATCCCAGGCCGTTCAGTGCTCTTCTCTTTCTTCTGTCTGTGCTGCCTGCCACCAAATTTGTGTGTGTTTTGGCGTGCGTGTGTGTGTGTGTGTGTGTGTGTCACCAAGCAGACTGGAGCAGGCTAACAGATGGTGTCTTTCAGTTAGGACGGTTTGCCAGTCAGAGCTCTCAGCCCAGTCCCCCCTTTCCTCAGAGTCTTCCTTCCTACGACACAGAGACAGAGAGTGTAGTCAAGGATGACGGGAGGTAGAGAGGGAGAGAGAGAGTGATGGATGGGGGGAGGTAGAGAGGGAGAGAGAGAGTGGTGGATGGGGGAGGTAGAGAGAGAGAGAGAGTGATGGTGGTGGATGGGGGAGGTAGAGGGGAGAGAGAGAGTGATGGTGGTGGATGGGGAGGTAGAGAGAGAGTGATGGTGGTGGATGGGGGGAGGTAGAGAGGGAGAGAGAGAGTGATGGTGGTGGATGGGGGGAGGTAGAGAGGGAGAGAGAGTGATGGTGGTGGATGGGGAGGTAGAGAGAGAGTGATGGTGGTGGATGGGGGGAGGTAGAGAGGAGAGAGAGAGTGATGGTGGTGGATGGGGGAGGTAGAGAGAGAGTGATGGTGGTGGATGGGGGAGGTAGAGAGGAGAGAGAGTGATGGTGGTGGATGAGGGGAGGTAGAGAGGGAGAGTGATGGTGGTGGATGGGGAGGTAGAGAGGAGAGAGAGAGTGATGGTGGTGGATGAGGGGAGAGAGAGAGTGATGGTGGTGGATGAGGGGAGGTAGAGAGGGAGAGAGAGAGTGATGGTGGTGGATGAGGGAGGTGAGAGGGAGAGAGAGAGTGATGGTGGTGGATGAGGGGAGGTAGAGAGGGAGAGAGAGAGTGATGGTGGTGGATGAGGGGAGGTAGAGAGGGAGAGAGAGAGTGATGGTGGTGGATGAGGGGAGGTAGAGAGGGGAGAGAGAGAGTGATGGATGTGGATGAGGGGAGATAGAGAGGGAGAGTGATGGTGGTGGATGGGGGAGGTAGAGAGGGAGAGAGAGAGTGATGGTGGTGGATGAGGGGGAGGTAGAGAGGGAGAGAGAGAGTGATGGTGGTGGATGAGGGAGGTAGAGAGGGAGAGAGAGAGAGTGATGGTGGTGGATGAGGGAGATAGAGAGGGAGAGAGAGAGTGATGGTGGTGGATGAGGGGAGGTAGAGAGGAGAGTGATGGTGGTGGATGAGGGAGGTAGAGAGGGAGAGAGAGAGATGATGGTGGTGGATGAGGGGAGGTAGAGAGGGAGAGAGAGTGATGGTGGTGGATGGGGAGGTAGAGAGGGAGAGAGAGAGTGATGGTGGTGGATGAGGGAGGTAGAGAGGGAGAGAGAGTGATGGTGGTGGATGGGGGAGGTAGAGAGGGAGAGAGAGAGTGATGGTGGTGGATGAGGGGAGGTAGAGAGGGAGAGTGATGGTGGTGGATGGGGGAGGTAGAGAGGGAGAGAGAGAGTGATGGTGGTGGATGGGGGGAGGTAGAGAGGGAGAGAGAGAGTGATGGTGGTGGATGAGGGGAGGTAGAGAGGGAGAGTGATGGTGGTGGATGGGGGAGGTAGAGAGGGAGAGAGAGAGTGATGGTGGTGGATGGGGGAGGTAGAGAGGGAGAGAGAGAGTGATGGTGGTGGATGAGGGGAGGTAGAGAGGGAAAGAGAGAGATGGTGGTGGATGAGGGAGGTAGAGAGGGAGAGAGAGTGATGGTGGTGGATGAGGGGAGGTAGAGAGGGAGAGAGAGAGTGATGGTGGTGGATGGGGGAGGTAGAGAGGGAGAGAGAGAGTGATGGTGGTGGATGGGGAGGTAGAGAGGTAGAGAGAGAGTGATGGTGGTGGATGAGGGGAGGTAGAGAGGGAGAGAGAGAGTGATGGTGGTGGATGAGGGAGGTAGAGAGGGAGAGAGAGATGATGGTGGTGGATGGGGGAGGTAGAGAGGTAGAGAGAGAGTGATGGTGGTGGATGAGGGAGATAGAGAGGGAGAGTGATGGTGGTGGATGGGGGAGGTAGAGAGGGAGAGAGAGAGTGATGGTGGTGGATGAGGGGAGGTAGAGAGGGAGAGAGAGAGTGATGGTGGTGGATGAGGGAGGTAGAGAGGGAGAGAGAGAGTGATGGTGGTGGATGGGGAGGTAGAGAGGGAGAGAGAGAGTGATGGTGGTGGATGAGGGGAGGTAGAGAGGGAGAGTGATGGTGGTGGATGGGGGAGGTAGAGAGGGAGAGAGAGAGTGATGGTGGTGGATGGGGGAGGTAGAGAGGGAGAGAGAGAGTGATGGTGGTGGATGAGGGGGAGGTAGAGAGGGAGGAGAGAGAGTGATGGTGGTGGATGAGGGGAGGTAGAGAGGGAGAGAGAGAGTGATGGTGGTGGATGAGGGAGGTAGAGAGGGAGAGAGAGAGTGATGGTGGTGGATGAGGGGAGGTAGAGAGGGGAGAGAGAGTGATGGTGGTGGATGAGGGGAGGTAGAGAGGGAGAGAGAGAGTGATGGTGGTGGATGAGGGGAGGTAGAGAGGGAGAGAGAGAGTGATGGTGGTGGATGAGGGAGGTAGAGAGGAGAGAGAGAGTGATGGTGGTGGATGGGGGAGGTAGAGAGGGAGAGAGAGAGTGATGGTGGTGGATGGGGGAGGTAGAGAGAGAGTGATGGTGGTGGATGGGGGAGGTAGAGAGGGGGAGAGAGAGTGATGGTGGTGGATGGGGAGGTAGAGAGGAGAGAGAGTGATGGTGGTGGATGGGGAGGTAGAGAGAGAGTGATGGTGGTGGATGGGGGAGGTAGAGAGGGAGAGAGAGAGTGATGGTGGTGGATGAGGGGAGGTAGAGAGGGAGAGTGATGGTGGTGGATGGGGAGGTAGAGAGGAGAGAGAGAGTGATGGTGGTGGATGGGGGAGGTAGAGAGGTAGAGAGAGAGTGATGGTGGTGGATGAGGGGAGATAAAGAGGGAGAGTGATGGTGGTGGATGGGGAGGTAGAGAGGGAGAGAGAGAGAGTGATGGTGGTGGATGAGGGGAGGTAGAGAGGGAGAGAGAGAGTGATGGTGGTGGATGAGGGAGGTAGAGAGGGAGAGAGAGAGTGATGGTGGTGGATGGGGGAGGTAGAGAGGGGAGAGAGAGAGTGATGGTGGTGGATGAGGGGAGGTAGAGAGGGAGAGTGATGGTGGTGGATGGGGGGAGGTAGAGAGGGAGAGAGAGAGTGATGGTGGTGGATGGGGAGGTAGAGAGGGAGAGAGAGAGTGATGGTGGTGGATGAGGGGAGGTAGAGAGGGAGAGAGACAGTGATGGTGGTGGATGAGGGAGGTAGAGAGGAGAGAGAGAGTGATGGTGGTGGATGAGGGAGGTAGAGAGGGAGAGAGAGAGTGATGGTGGTGGATGAGGGGAGGTAGAGAGGGAGAGAGAGAGTGATGGTGGTGGATGGGGGAGGTAGAGAGGTAGAGAGAGAGTGATGGTGGTGGATGAGGGGAGATAGAGAGGGAGAGTGATGGTGGTGGATGGGGGAGGTAGAGAGGGAGAGAGAGAGTGATGGTGGTGGATGAGGGGAGGTAGAGAGGGAGAGAGAGAGTGATGGTGGTGGATGAGGGGAGGTAGAGAGGGAGAGAGAGAGTGATGGTGGTGGATGGGGGAGGTAGAGAGGGAGAGAGAGAGTGATGGTGGTGGATGAGGGGAGGTAGAGAGGGAGAGTGATGGTGGTGGATGGGGGAGGTAGAGAGGGAGAGAGAGTGATGGTGGTGGATGGGGAGGTAGAGAGGGAGAGAGAGAGTGATGGTGGTGGATGAGGGGAGGTAGAGAGAGAGTGATGGTGGTGGATGAGGGGAGGTAGAGAGGGAGAGAGAGAGTGATGGTGGTGGATGAGGGGAGGTAGAGAGGGAGAGAGAGTGATGGTGGTGGATGAGGGGAGGTAGAGAGGGAGAGAGAGAGTGATGGTGGTGGATGAGGGAGGTAGAGAGGGAGAGAGAGTGATGGTGGTGGATGAGGAGGTAGACAGGGAGAGAGAGAGTGATGGTGGTGGATGAGGGAGGTAGAGAGGGGAGAGAGAGAGTGATGGTGGTGGATGGGGGGAGGTAGAGAGGAGAGAGAGAGTGATGGTGGTGGATGGGGGAGGTAGAGAGAGAGTGATGGTGGTGGATGGGGGAGGTAGAGAGGGAGAGAGAGAGAGTGATGGTGGATGGGGAGGTAGAGAGGAGAGAGAGTGGATGGTGGTGGATGTGGGAGGTAGAGAGAGAGTGATGGTGGTGGATGGGGGGAGGTAGAGAGGGAGAGAGAGAGTGATGGTGGTGGATGAGGGGAGGTAGAGAGGGAGAGTGATGGTGGTGGATGGGGGAGGTAGAGAGGGAGAGAGAGAGTGATGGTGGTGGATGAGGGGGAGAGAGAGAGTGATGGTGGTGGATGAGGGGAGGTAGAGAGGGAGAGAGAGAGTGATGGTGGTGGATGAGGGGAGGTAGAGAGGGAGAGAGAGTGATGGTGGTGGATGAGGGAGGTAGAGAGGGAGAGAGAGAGTGATGGTGGTGGATGAGGGGAGGTAGAGAGGAGAGAGAGAGTGATGGTGGTGGATGAGGGGAGGTAGAGAGGAGAGAGAGAGGATGGATGGGATGGGGGAGATAGAGAGGGGAGGATGGTGATGGTGGTGGATGGGGGAGGAGAGAGGGAGAGAGAGGATGGTGGTGGATGAGGGGAGGTAGAGGAGGGGAGAGAGAGTGATGGTGATGGATGGGGGAGGTAGAGAGGGAGAGAGAGAGTGATTGGTGGTGGATGAGGGGAGGTAGAGAGGGAGAGAGAGTGATGGTGGTGGATGGGGGAGGTAGAGAGGGAGAGAGAGAGTGATGGTGGTGGATGAGGGGAGGTAGAGAGGGAGAGTGATGGTGGTGGATGGGGGAGGAGAGAGGGAGAGAGAGAGTGATGGTGGTGGATGGGGGAGGTAGAGAGGGAGAGAGAGAGTGATGGTGGTGGATGAGGGGAGGTAGAGGAGGAGAGGATGGGGGGATGGGGGAGTAGAGAGGGAGAGAGAGAGGATGATGGTGGATGGGGGAGGTAGAGAGGGAGAGAGAGAGTGATGGTGGTGGATGAGGGGAGGATAGAGAGGGAGAGAGAGAGTGATGGTGGTGGATGAGGGGAGGTAGAGAGGGAGAGAGAGTGATGGTGGTGGATGAGGGAGGTAGAGAGGGAGAGAGAGAGTGATGGTGGTGGATGGGGGAGGTAGAGAGGAGAGAGAGAGTGATGGTGGTGGATGGGGAGGTAGAGAGGTAGAGAGAGAGTGATGGTGGTGGATGAGGGGAGATAAAGAGGGAGAGTGATGGTGGTGGATGGGGGAGGTAGAGAGGGAGAGAGGAGAGTGATGGTGGTGGATGAGGGGAGGTAGAGAGGGAGAGAGAGAGTGATGGTGGTGGATGAGGGGAGGTAGAGAGGGAGAGAGAGAGTGATGGTGGTGGATGGGGGAGGAGAGAAGGGTGGGGATGAGAGTAGAGAGGGAAGGATGGGGTGGATGGAGGTAGAGGAGAGAGAGGATGGTCGGTGGATGGGGAGGTAGAAGGGAGAGAGAGAGGATGGTGGTGGATGAGGGAGGTAGAGAGGGAGAGAGAGAGTGATGGTGGTGGATGAGGGGAGGTAGAGAGGGAGAGAGAGAGTGATGGTGGTGGATGAGGGGAGGTAGAGAGGGAGAGAGAGTGATGGTGGTGGATGAGGGGAGGTAGAGAGGGAGAGAGAGAGATGATGGTGGTGGATGGGGGGAGGTAGAGAGGTAGAGAGAGAGTGATGGTGGTGGATGAGGGAGATAGAGAGGGAGAGGATGGTGGTGGATGGGGAGGAGAGAGGGAGAGAGAGAGGATGGTGGTGGATGAGGGAGGTAGAGAGAGAGAGAGAGATTGATGGTGGTGGATGGGGAGGTAGAGAGAGAGAGAGAGAGTGATAGTGGTGGATGAGGGGGAGGTAGAGAGAGAGAAGAGAGGGATGGTGGTGGATGAGGGAGGAGAGAGAGAGAGAGAGAGAGTGATGGTGGTGGATGGGGGAGGTAGAGGAGAGAGAGAGAGAGTGATGGTGGTGGATGAGGGAGGTAGAGAGAGAGAGAGAGTGATGGTGGTGGATGAGGGAGGTAGAGAGAGAGAGAGAGAGAGAGAGAGAGAGAGAGAGAGAGAGAGAGAGAGAGAGAGAGAGTGGTGGTGGATGAGGGGAGGTAGAGAGAGAGAGAGAGAGTGATGGTGGTGGATGAGGGGAGGTGAGAGAGAGAGAGAGAGAGAGAGAGTGATGGTGGTGGATGGGGGAGGTAGAGAGGGAGAGTGATGGTGGTGGTGGTGGATGAGGGAGGTAGAGAGAGAGAGAGAGAGAGTGATGGGGTGGATGAGGGGAGGTAGAGAGAGAGAGAGAGAGAGATGGTGGTGGATCAGGGGAGGAGAGAGAGAGAGAGAGAGAGAGAGAGAGTGATGGTGGTGGATGAGGGGAGGGAGAGAGAGAGAGAGAGGAGTGATGGTGGTGGATGAGGGAGGTAGAGAGAGAGAGAGAGAGAGAGAGAGAGAGAGAGAGAGAGAGAGTGATGGTGGTGGGATGGGGAGGTAGAGAGGGAGAGTGTGGTGGTGGATGGGGGAGGTAGAGAGGGAGAGAGAGAGTGATGGTGGTGGATGGGGGAGGTAGAGGAGGGAGAGAGAGGGATGGTGGTGGATGAGGGAGGTAGAGAGGGAGAGAGAGAGTGATGGTGGTGGAGGAGGGGAGGTAGAGAGGGAGAGAGAGAGTGATGGTGGTGGATGAGGGAGGTAGAGAGGGAGAGAGAGAGTGATGGTGGTGGATGAGGGAGGTAGAGAGGGAGAGAGAGAGGATGGTGGTGGATGAGGGAGGTAGAGAGGGAGAGAGAGTGATGGTGGTGGATGAGGAGGTAGAGAGGGGAGAGAGAGAGTGATGGTGGTGGGGATGAGGGGAGGTAGAGAGGGAGAGAGAGAGTGATGGTGGTGGATGGGGGAGGTAGAGAGGGAGAGAGAGAGTGATGGTGGGGGACTGGGGGAGGTCGAGAGAGAGATGAGTGGTGGTGGGATGGGGGAGGTAGAGAGGGAGAGAGAGAGTGATGGTGGAGGATGGGGAGGTAGGAGAGGGAGAGAGAGTGATGGTGGTGGATGGGGGAGGTAGAGAGAGAGTGATGGTGGTGGATGGGGGGAGGTAGAGAGGAGAGAGAGAGTGATGGTGGATGAGGGAGGTAGAGAGGGAGAGTGATGGTGGTGGATGGGGAGGTAGAGAGGAGAGAGAGAGTGATGGTGGTGGATGAGGGGAGAGAGAGAGTGATGGTGGTGGATGAGGGGAGGTAGAGAGGGAGAGAGAGAGTGATGGTGGTGGATGAGGGGAGGTAGAGAGAGAGAGAGAGTGATGGTGGTGGATGAGGGGAGGTAGAGAGGGAGAGAGAGAGTGATGGTGGTGGATGAGGGGAGGTAGAGAGGGAGAGAGAGAGTGATGGTGGTGGATGAGGGGAGGTAGAGAGGGAGAGAGAGAGTGATGGATGTGGATGAGGGAGATAGAGAGGGAGAGTTGAAGAGTGATGGTGGTATGGGGAGGTAGAGAGGGAGAGAGAGTGATGGTGGTGGATGAGGGGAGGTAGAGAGGGAGAGAGAGTGATGGTGGTAGATGGGGGGAGGTAGAGAGGGAGAGAGAGTGATGGTGGTGGATGAGGGGAGGTAGAGAGGGAGAAAGAGTGATGGTGGTGGATGGGGAGGTAGAGAGGAGAGAGAGAGTGATGGTGGTGGATGAGGGAGGTAGAGAGGGAGAGTGATGGTGGTGGATGGGGGAGGTAGAGAGGGAGAGAGAGAGTGATGGTGGATGGGGAGGTAGAGAGGGAGAGAGAGAGTGATGGTGGTGGGATGAGGGAGGTAGAGAGGGAGAGTGATGGTGGTGGATGGGGAGGTAGAGAGGAGAGAGAGAGTGATGATGGTGGATGGGGGAGGTAGAGAGGGGAGAGAGAGATGATGGTGGTGGATGAGGGAGGTAGAGAGGGAGAGAGAGAGTGATGGTGGTGGATGAGGGAGGAGAGAGGGAGAGAGAGTGATGGTGGTGGATGAGGGGAGGTAGAGAGGGAGAGAGAGAGTGATGGTGGTGGATGGGGGAGGTAGAGAGGAGAGAGAGAGAGGATGGTGGTGGATGGGGGGAGGTAGAGAGGTAGAGAGAGAGTGATGGTGGTGGATGAGGGGAGATAAAGAGGGAGAGTGATGGTGGTGGATGGGGGGAGGTAGAGAGGGAGAGAGAGAGTGATGGTGGTGGATGAGGGAGGTAGAGAGGGAGAGAGAGAGTGATGGTGGTGGATGAGGGGAGGGAGGAGAGGGAGAGAGAGAGTGATGGTGGTGGATGAGGTAGAGAGGGGGAGAGAGAGAGTGATGGTGGTGGATGAGGGGGAGGTAGAGAGGGAGAGTGATTGGTGGTGGATGGGGGAGGTAGAGAGGGAGAGAGAGTGATGGTGGTGGATGGGGGAGAGAGAGGGAGAGAGAGAGTGATGGTGGTGGGATGAGGGAGGTAGAGAGGGAGAGAGAGAGTGATGGGTGGTGGATGAGGGGAGGTAGAGAGGAGAGAGAGAGTGATGGTGGTGGATGAGGGAGGTAGAGAGGAGAGAGAGGATGGTGGTGGATGAGGGGAGGTAGAGAGGGAGAGAGAGAGTGATGGTGGTGGATGGGGGAGGTAGAGAGGTAGAGAGAGAGTGATGGTGGTGGATGAGGGGAGATAGAGAGGGAGAGTGGGATGGTGGTGGATGGGGGAGGTAGAGAGGGAGAGAGAGAGTGATGGTGGTGGATGAGGGGAGGTAGAGAGAGAGAGAGAGAGATTGATGGTGGTGGATGGGGGGGAGGAGAGAGAGAGAGAGAGAGGATAGTTGGTGGATGAGGAGGTAGAGAGAGAGAAAGTGATGGTGGTGGATGAGGGGAGGTAGAGAGAGAGAGAGAGAGAGTGATGGTGGTGGATGGGGGAGGTAGAGAGAGAGAGGGAGAGAGAGTGGGATGGTGGATGAGGGGAGGTGAGAGAGAGAGAGAGTGATGGTGGTGGATGAGGGGAGGTAGAGAGAGAGAGAGAGAGAGAGATGGTGGTGGATGGGGGAGGTAGAGAGGAGAGTGAGGGGTGGTGGTGGATGAGGGAGGTAGAGAGAGAGAGAGAGAGAGTGATGGTGGTGGATGAGGGAGGTAGAGAGAGAGAGAGAGAGAGTGATGGTGGTGGATCAGGGAGGAGAGAGAGAGAGAGAGAGAGAGAGAGTGATGGTGGTGGATGAGGGAGGTAGAGAGAGAGAGAGAGAGTGATGGTGGTGGATTGAGGGGAGGTAGAGAGAGAGAGAGAGAGAGAGAGAGAGAGAGAGAGAGAGAGTGATGGTGGTGGATGGGAGGTAGAGAGGAGAGTGTGGTGGTGGATGGGGAGGTAGAGAGGGGAGAGAGAGAGTGATGGTGGTGGATGGGGGAGGTAGAGAGGAGAGAGAGAGGATGGTGGTGGATGAGGGAGGTAGAGAGGGAGAGAGAGAGTGATGGTGGTGGATGAGGGAGGTAGAGAGGGAGAGAGAGAGTGATGGTGGTGGATGAGGGGAGGTAGAGAGGGAGAGAGAGAGTGATGGTGGTGGATGAGGGAGGTAGAGAGGGAGAGAGAGAGTGATGGTGGTGGATGAGGGAGGTAGAGAGGAGAGAGAGTGATGGAAGGGATGAGGGGAGGTAGAGAGGGAGAGAGAGAGGATGGTGGTGGATGAGGGGAGGTAGAGAGGAGAGAGAGAGTGATGGTGGTGGATGGGGGAGGTAGAGAGGGAGAGAGAGAGTGATGGTGGTGGATGGGGAGGTAGAGAGAGAGTGATGGTGGTGGATGGGGGGGAGGTAGAGAGGGAGAGAGTGAGGATGGTGGTGGATGGGGGAGGTAGAGAGGAGAGAGAGTGATGGTGGTGGATGGGGAGGTAGAGAGAGAGTGATGGTGGTGGATGGGGGGAGGTAGAGAGGGAGAGAGAGAGTGATGGTGGTGGATGAGGGGAGGTAGAGAGGAGAGTGATGGTGGTGGATGGGGGAGAGGTAGAGAGGGAGAGAGAGTGATGGTGGTGGATGAGGGGGAGAGAGAGAGTGATGGTGGTGGATGAGGGAGGTAGAGAGGGAGAGAGAGAGTGATGGTGGTGGATGAGGGAGGTAGAGAGGAGAGAGAGTGATGTGGTGGATGAGGGAGGTAGAGAGGGGAGAGAGAGTGATGGTGGTGGATGAGGGAGGTAGAGAGGGAGAGAGAGAGTGATGGTGGTGGGATGAGGGAGGTAGAGAGGAGGAGAGAGAGTGATGGATGTGGATGAGGGAGATAGAGAGGGAGAGTGATGGTGATGGTGGTGGATGGGGAGGTAGAGAAGGAGAGAGAGTGATGGTGGTGGATGAGGGGAGGTAGAGGAGAGAGAGTGATGGTGATGGATGGGGAGGTAGAGAGGGAGAGAGAGAGTGATGGTGGTGGATGAGGGAGGTAGAGAGGGAGAAAGATGAGTGGTGGATGGGGGAGGTAGAGAGGGAGAGAGAGATGATGGTGGTGGATGAGGGAGGTAGAGAGGGAGAGTGATGGTGGTGGATGGGGGAGGTAGAGAGGGAGAGAGAGAGGATGGTGGTGGATGGGGAGGTAGAGAGGGAGAGAGAGAGTGATGGTGGTGGATGAGGAGGTAGAGAGGGAGAGGATGGTGGTGGATGGGGGAGGTAGAGAGGGAGAGAGAGAGGATGATGGGGATGGGGGGAGGTAGAGAGGGGAGAGAGAGTGATGGTGGTGGATGAGGGGAGGTAGAGAGGGAGAGAGAGAGTGATGGTGGTGATGATGAGGGAGGTAGAGAGGGAGAGAGAGTGATGGTGGTAGATGAGGGGAGGTAGAGAGGAGGAGAGAGAGTGATGGTGGTGGATGGGGGAGGTAGGAGAGGAGAGAGAGTGATGGTGGTGGATGGAGGAGGTAGAGAGGTAGAGAGAGTGATGGTGGTGGATGAGGGGAGATAAAGAGGAGAGTGATGGTGGTGGATGGGGGAGGTAGAGAGGAGAGAGAGAGTGATGGTGGTGGATGAGGGAGGTAGAGAGGGAGAGAGAGAGTGATGGTGGTGGATGAGGGGAGGTAGAGAGGGAGAGAGAGAGTGATGGTGGTGGATGGGGGAGGTAGAGAGGGGGAGAGAGAGAGTATGGTGGTGGATGAGGGGAGGTAGAGAGGAGAGTGATGGTGGTGGATGGGGAGGTAGAGAGGAGAGAGAGAGTGATGGTGGTGGATGGGGAGGTAGAGAGGGAGAGAGAGAGTGATGGTGGTGGATGAGGGAGGTAGAGAGGGAGAGAGAGAGGATGGTGGTGGATGAGGGAGGTAGAGAGGGAGAGAGAGAGTGATGGTGGTGGATGAGGAGGTAGAGAGGAGAGAGAGTGATGGTGGTGGATGAGGGAGGTAGAGAGGGAGAGAGAGAGTGATGGTGGTGGATGGGGGAGGTAGAGAGGTAGAGAGAGAGTGATGGTGGTGGATGAGGGAGATAGAGAGGGAGAGTGATGGTGGTGGATGGGGAGGTAGAGAGGGAGAGAGAGAGTGATGGTGGTGGATGAGGGGAGGTAGAGAGAGAGAGAGAGAGATTGATGGTGGTGGATGGGGGAGGTAGAGAGAGAGAGAGAGAGTGATAGTGGTGGATGAGGGAGGTAGAGAGAGAGAAAGAGAGTGATGGTGGTGGATGAGGGAGGTAGAGGAGAGAGAGAGAGAGTGATGGTGGTGGATGGGGGAGGTAGAGAGAGAGAGAGAGAGAGTGATGGTGGTGGATGAGGGGAGGTAGAGAGAGAGAGAGAGAGTGATGGTGGTGGATGAGGGAGGTAGAGAGAGAGAGAGAGAGAGAAGAGAGAGAGAGAGAGAGAGAGAGAGAGAGAGAGAGAGAGAGAGTGATGGTGGTGGATGAGGGGAGGTAGAGAGAGAGAGAGAGTGATGGTGGTGGATGAGGGGAGGTAGAGAGAGAGAGAGAGAGAGAGAGTGATGGTGGTGGATGGGGGAGGTAGAGAGGGAGAGTGATGGTGGTGGTGGTGGATGAGGGAGGTAGAGAGAGAGAGAGAGAGAGTGATGGTGGTGGATGAGGGGAGGTAGAGAGAGAGAGAGAGAGAGAGTGATGGTGGTGGATCAGGGGAGGTAGAGAGAGAGAGAGAGAGAGAGAGAGAGAGAGAGAGTGATGGTGGTGGATGAGGAGGTAGAGAGAGAGAGAGAGAGGATGGTGGTGGATGAGGGAGGTAGAGAGAGAGAGAGAGAGAGAGAGAGAGAGAGAGAAAGAGAGAGAGAGTGATGGTGGTGGATGGGGGAGGTAGAGAGGGAGAGTGTGGTGGGTGGATGGGGAGGTAGAGAGGGAGAGAGAGAGGATGGTGGTGGATGGGGAGGTAGAGAGGGAGAGAGAGAGTGATGGTGGTGGATGAGGGGAGGTAGAGAGGGAGAGAGAGTGATGGTGGTGGATGAGGGGAGGTAGAGAGGGAGAGAGAGAGTGATGGTGGTGGATGGGGGAGGTAGAGAGGGAGAGAGAGAGTGATGGTGGTGGATGAGGGGAGGTAGAGAGGAGAGAGAGAGTGATGGTGGTGGGATGAGGGAGGTAGAGAGGGAGAGAGAGAGTGATGGTGGTGGATGAGGGGAGGTAGAGAGGGAGAGAGAGAGTGATGGTGGTGGATGAGGGAGGTAGAGAGGGAGAGAGAGAGTGATGGTGGTGGATGGGGGGAGGTAGAGAGGAGAGAGAGAGTGATGGTGGTGGATGGGGAGGTAGAGAGAGAGTGATGGTGGTGGATGGGGGGAGGTAGAGAGGAGAGAGAGAGGATGGTGGTGGATGGGGGAGGTAGAGAGGAGAGAGAGTGATGGTGGTGGATGGGGGAGGTAGAGAGAGTGATGGTGGTGGATGGGGGGAGGTAGAGAGGAGAGAGAGAGTGATGGTGGTGGATGAGGGAGGTAGAGAGGAGAGTGATGGTGGTGGATGGGGGAGGTAGAGAGGGAGAAGAGAGTGATGGTGGTGGATGAGGGAGAGAGAGAGTGATGGTGGTGGATGAGGGGAGGTAGAGAGGGAGAGAGAGAGTGATGGTGGTGGATGAGGGAGGTAGAGAGGGAGAGAGAGAGTGATGGTGGTGGATGAGGGGAGGTAGAGAGGGAGAGAGAGAGTGATGGTGGTGGATGAGGGGAGGTAGAGAGGGAGAGAGAGAGTGATGGTGGTGGATGAGGGGAGGTAGAGAGGGAGAGAGAGAGTGATGGATGTGGATGAGGGGAGATAGAGAGGGAGAGTGATGGTGGTGGATGGGGAGGTAGAGAGGGAGAGAGAGTGATGGTGGTGGATGAGGGGAGGTAGAGAGGGAGAGAGAGAGTGATGGTGGTGGATGAGGGAGGTAGAGAGGGAGAGAGAGAGTGATGGTGGTGGATGAGGGGAGATAGAGAGGGAGAGAGAGAGTGATGGTGGTGGATGAGGGGAGGTAGAGAGGGAGAGTGATGGTGGTGGTGGATGAGGGGAGGTAGAGAGGGAGAGAGAGAGTGATGGTGGTGGATGAGGGAGGTAGAGAGGGAGAGAGAGTGATGGTGATGGATGGGGGAGGTAGAGAGGGAGAGATAGAGTGATGGTGGTGGATGAGGGAGGTAGAGAGGGAGAGAGAGTGATGGTGGTGGATGGGGGAGGTAGAGAGGGAGAGAGAGAGTGATGGTGGTGGATGAGGGAGGTAGAGAGGGAGAGTGATGGTGGTGGATGGGGAGGTAGAGAGGGAGAGAGAGAGTGATGGTGGTGGATGGGGGAGGTAGAGAGGAGAGAGAGAGATGGTGGTGGATGAGGGAGGTAGAGAGGAGAGTGATGGTGGTGGATGGGGGGAGGTAGAGAGGGAGAGAGAGAGTGATGGTGGTGGATGGGGGAGGTAGAGAGGGAGAGAGAGAGTGATGGTGGTGGATGAGGGAGGTAGAGAGGGAGAGAGAGGATGGTGGTGGATGAGGGGAGGTAGAGAGGAGAGAGAGTGATGGTGGTGGATGAGGGGAGGTAGAGAGGGAGAGAGAGAGTGATGGTGGTGGATGGGGAGATAGAGAGGAGAGAGAGAGTGATGGTGGTGGATGGGGGGAGGTAGAGAGGTAGACAGAGAGTGATGGTGGTGGATGAGGGAGATAAAGAGGGAGAGTGATGGTGGTGGATGGGGGAGGTAGAGAGGGAGAGAGAGAGTGATGGTGGTGGATGAGGGGAGGTAGAGAGGGAGAGAGAGAGTGATGGTGGTGGATGAGGGAGGTAGAGAGGGAGAGAGAGATGATGGTGGTGGATGGGGGAGGTAGAGGAGGTAGAGAGAGAGTGATGGTGGTGGATGAGGGGAGGTAGAGAGGGAGAGTGATGGTGGTGGATGGGGGAGGTAGAGAGGGAGAGAGAGAGTGATGGTGGTGGATGGGGGAGGCAGAGAGGGAGAGAGAGAGTGATGGTGGTGGATGAGGGGAGGTAGAGAGGAGAGAGAGAGGATGGTGGTGGATGAGGGAGGTAGAGAGGGAGAGTGATGGTGGTGGATGGGGGAGGTAGAGAGGGAGAGAGAGAGTGATGGTGGTGGATGGGGAGGTGAGAGAGAGAGTGATGGTGGTGGAGGAGGGGAGGTAGAGAGGAGAGAGAGAGTGATGGTGGTGGATGAGGGGAGGTAGAGAGGGGAGAGAGAGAGTGATGGTGGTGGATGAGGGGAGGTAGAGAGGGAGAGAGAGTGATGGTGGTGGATGAGGGAGGTAGAGAGGGAGAGAGAGAGTGATGGTGGTGGATGGGGAGGTAGAGCGGTAGAGAGAGAGTGATGGTGGTGGATGAGGGGAGATAGAGAGGGAGAGTGATGGTGGTGGATGGGGAGGTAGAGAGAGAGAAAGAGAGTGATGGTGGTGGATGAGGGAGTGAGAGAGAGAGAGAGAGTGATGGTTGGTGGATGAGGGGAGGTAGAGAGAGAGAGAGAGGATGGTGGTGGATGAGGGAGATAGAGAGGGAGAGAGAGTGATGGTGGTGGATGAGGGGAGGTAGAGAGGGAGAGTGATGGTGGTGGTGGATGAGGGGAGGTAGAGAGGGAGAGAGAGAGTGATGGTGGTGGATGAGGGGAGGTAGAGAGGAGAGAGAGTGATGGTGATGGATGGGGAGGTAGAGAGGAGAGAGAGAGTGATGGTGGTGGATGAGGGAGGTAGAGAGGGGAGAGAGTGATGGTGGTGGATGGGGGAGGTAGAGAGGGGAGAGAGAGAGTGGTGGTGGATGAGGGAGGTAGAGAGGGGAGAGAGAGTGATGGTGGTGGATGAGGGAGATAGAGAGGGAGAGAGAGAGTGATGGTGGTGGATGAGGGAGGTAGAGAGGGAGAGTGATGGTGGTGGTGGATGAGGGAGGTAGAGAGGGGAGAGAGAGAGTGATGGTGGTGGATGAGGGGAGGTAGAGAGGGGAGAGAGAGTGATGGTGATGGATGGGGGAGGTAGAGAGGGAGAGAGAGAGTGATGGTGGTGGATGAGGGAGGAGAGAGGGAGAGAGAGTGATGGTGGATGGGGGAGGTAGAGAGGGAGAGAGAGAGTGATGGTGGTGGATGAGGGGAGGTGAGAGAGGGAGAGTGATGGTGGTGGATGGGGAGGTAGAGAGGGAGAGAGAGAGTGATGGTGGTGGATGGGGGAGGTAGAGAGGAGAGAGAGAGTGATGGTGGTGGATGAGGGGAGGTAGAGAGGGAGAGTGATGGTGGTGGATGGGGAGGTAGAGAGGGAGAGAGAGAGTGATGGTGGTGGATGGGGGAGGTAGAGAGGGAGAGAGAGTGATGGTGGTGGATGAGGGGAGGTAGAGAGGGAGAGAGAGAGTGATGGTGGTGGATGAGGGGAGGTAGAGAGGGAGAGAGAGTGATGGTGGTGGATGGGGAGGTAGAGAGGGAGAGAGAGTGATGGTGGTGGATGGGGGAGGTAGAGAGGGAGAGAGAGAGTGATGGTGGTGGATGGGGGAGGTAGAGAGGTAGACAGAGAGTGATGGTGGTGGATGAGGGGAGATAAAGAGGGAGAGTGATGGTGGTGGATGGGGAGGTAGAGAGGGAGAGAGAGAGGATGGTGGTGGATGAGGGGAGTAGAGAGGAGAGAGAGAGTGATGGTGGTGGATGAGGGAGGTAGAGAGGGAGAGAGAGAGTGATGGTGGTGGATGGGGGAGGTAGAGAGTGTAGAGAAAGAGTGATGGTGGTGGATGAGGGGGAGGTAGAGAGGGAGAGTGATGGTGGTGGATGGGGGAGGTAGAGAGGGAGAGAGAGAGTGATGGTGGTGGATGGGGGAGGTAGAGAGGGAGAGAGAGAGTGATGGTGGTGGATGAGGGAGGTAGAGAGGGAGAGAGAGGATGGTGGTGGATGAGGAGGTAGAGAGGGAGAGTGATGGTGGTGGATGGGGGAGGTAGAGAGGAGAGAGAGAGTGATGGTGGTGGATGGGGAGGTAGAGAGAGAGAGTGATGGTGGTGGATGAGGGAGGTAGAGAGGGAGAGAGAGAGTGATGGTGGTGGATGAGGGAGGTAGAGAGAGAGAGAGTGATGGTGGTGGATGAGGAGGTAGAGAGGGAGAGAGAGTGATGGTGGTGGATGAGGGGAGGTAGAGAGGGAGAGAGAGAGTGATGGTGGTGGATGGGGGAGGTAGAGCGGTAGAGAGAGAGTGATGGTGGTGGATGAGGGGAGATAGAGAGGAGAGTGATGGTGGTGGATGGGGAGGTAGAGAGAGAGAAAGAGAGTGATGGTGGTGGATGAGGGAGGTGAGAGAGAGAGAGAGAGAGTGATGGTGGTGGATGAGGGGAAGGAGAGAGAGAGAGAGAGAGAGAGAGAGAGAGAGAGAGAGGAGAGAGAGAGAGAGAGAGAGATGGTGGTGGATGAGGGAGGTAGAGAGAGAGAGAGAGGAGTGGATGGTGGTGGATGAGGGAGAGTAGAGGGGAGAGAGAGAGAGAGAGTGATGGTGGTGGATGGGGAGGTAGAGAGGGAGAGTGATGGTGGTGGTGGTGGATGAGGGAGGTGAGAGAGAGAGAGAGAGAGAGAGTGATGGGTGGTGGATGAGGGAGGTAGAGAGAGAGAGAGAGAGGATGGTGGTGGATGAGGGAGGTAGAGAGAGAGAGAGAGAGAGAGAGAGAGAGAGAGAGAGAGAGTGATGGTGGTGGATGGGGGAGGTAGAGAGGGAGAGTGTGGTGGTGGATGGGGGAGGTAGAGAGGGAGAGAGAGAGATGGTGGTGGATGGGGAGGTAGAGAGGGAGAGAGAGAGTGATGGTGGTGGATGAGGGAGGTAGAGAGGGAGAGAGAGAGTGATGGTGGTGGATGAGTGGAGGTAGAGAGGGAGAGAGAGAGTGATGGTGGTGGATGAGGGGAGGTAGAGAGGAGAGAGAGAGTGATGGTGGTGGATGAGGGGAGGTAGAGAGGGAGAGAGAGAGTGATGGTGGTGGATGAGGGAGGTAGAGAGGGAGAGAGAGAGTGATGGTGGTGGATGAGGGGAGGTAGAGAGGGAGAGAGAGAGTGATGGTGGTGGATGAGGGGAGGTAGAGAGGGAGAGAGAGAGTGATGGTGGTGGATGAGGGGAGGTAGAGAGGGAGAGAGAGAGTGATGGTGGTGGATGGGGGAGGTAGAGAGAGAGTGATGGTGGTGGATGGGGGAGGTAGAGAGGGGAGAGAGAGAGTGATGGTGGTGGATGGGGGAGGTAGAGAGGGAGAGAGAGTGATGGTGGTGGATGGGGAGGTAGAGAGAGAGTGATGGTGGTGGATGGGGGAGGTAGAGAGGGAGAGAGAGAGTGATGGTGGTGGATGAGGGGGTAGAGGAGTGATGGTGGTGGATGGGGAGAGTAGAGAGAGAGAGAGTGATGGTGGTGGATGAGGGGGGGAGAGAGAGTGATGGTGGTGGATGAGGGGAGGTAGAGAGGGAGAGAGAGAGTGATGGTGGTGGATGAGGGAGGTAGAGAGGGAGAGAGAGAGTGATGGTGGTGGATGAGGGGAGGTAGAGAGGAGAGAGAGAGTGATGGTGGTGGATGAGGGGAGGTAGAGAGGGAGAGAGAGAGTGATGGTGGTGGATGAGGGAGGTAGAGAGGGAGAGAGAGAGGATGGATGTGGATGAGGGGAGATAGAGAGGGAGAGTGATGGTGGTGGATGGGGGAGGTAGAGAGGGAGAGAGAGTGATGGTGGTGGATGAGGGAGGTAGAGAGGGGAGAGAGAGTGATGGTGGTGGATGAGGGAGGTAGAGAGGGAGAGAGAGAGTGATGGTGGTGGATGAGGGAGATAGAGAGGAGAGAGAGAGTGATGGTGGTGGATGAGGGGAGGTAGAGAGGGAGAGTGATGGTGGTGGTGGATGAGGGGAGGTAGAGAGGGAGAGAGAGAGTGATGGTGGTGGATGAGGGGAGGTAGAGAGGGAGAGAGAGTGATGGTGATGGATGGGGGGAGGTAGAGAGGGAGAGAGAGAGTGATGGTGGTGGATGAGGGGAGGTAGAGAGGGAGAGAGAGTGATGGTGGTGGATGGGGGGAGGTAGAGAGGGAGAGAGAGAGTGATGGTGGTGGATGAGGGGAGGTAGAGAGGGAGAGTGATGGTGGTGGATGGGGAGGTGAGAGGGGAGAGAGAGAGTGATGGTGGTGGATGGGGGAGGTAGAGAGGGAGAGAGAGAGTGATGGTGGTGGATGAGGGGAGGTAAGAGGGAGAGTGATGGTGGTGGATGGGGGAGGTAGAGAGGGAGAGAGAGTGATGGTGGTGGATGGGGGAGGAGAGAGAGAGAGAGTGATGGTGGTGGATGAGGGGAGGTAGAGAGGGAGAGAGAGATGATGGTGGTGGATGAGGGAGGTAGAGAGGGAGAGAGAGTGATGGTGGTGGATGAGGGGAGGTAGAGAGGGAGAGAGAGAGTGATGGTGGTGGATGGGGGAGGTAGAGAGGGAGAGAGAGAGTGATGGTGGTGGATGGGGGGAGGTAGAGAGGTAGACAGAGAGTGATGGTGGTGGATGAGGGGAGATAAAGAGGGAGAGTGATGGTGGTGGATGGGGGAGGTAGAGAGGGAGAGAGAGAGTGATGGTGGTGGATGAGGGAGGTAGAGAGGGAGAGAGAGAGTGATGGTGGTGGATGAGGGGAGGTAGAGAGGGGAGAGAGAGTGATGGTGGTGGATGGGGGAGGTAGAGAGGTAGAGAGAGAGTGATGGTGGTGGATGAGGGGAGGTAGAGAGGAGAGTGATGGTGGTGGATGGGGAGGTAGAGAGGGAGAGAGAGAGTGATGGTGGTGGATGGGGAGGTAGAGAGGAGAGAGAGAGTGATGGTGGTGGATGAGGGAGGTAGAGAGGGAGAGAGAGAGTGATGGTGGTGGATGAGGGGAGGTAGAGAGGGAGAGTGATGGTGGTGGATGGGGGGAGGTAGAGAGGGAGAGAGAGAGTGATGGTGGTGGATGGGGGGAGGTAGAGAGAGAGTGATGGTGGTGGATGAGGGAGGTAGAGAGGGGAGAGAGAGTGATGGTGGTGGATGAGGGAGGTAGAGAGGGAGAGAGAGAGTGATGGTGGTGGATGAGGGAGGTAGAGAGGGAGAGAGAGTGATGGTGGTGGATGAGGGAGGTAGAGAGGGGAGAGAGAGTGATGGTGGTGGATGGGGGAGGTAGAGCGGTAGAGAGAGAGTGATGGTGGTGGATGAGGGAGATAGAGAGGGAGAGTGATGGTGGTGGATGGGGGAGGTAGAGAGAGAAAGAGAGTGATGGTGGTGGATGAGGGGAGGTAGAGAGAGAGAGAGAGAGAGTGATGGTGGTGGATGGGGGAGGTGAGAGAGAGAGAGAGAGAGAGAGTGATGGTGGTGGATGAGGGAGGTAGAGAGAGAGAGAGAGAGTGATGGTGGTGGATGAGGGAGGTGAGGAGAGAGAGAGAGAGAGAGAGAGAGAGAGAGAGAGAGAGAGAGAGAGAGAGAGAGAGAGTGATGGTGGTGGATGAGGGAGGTAGAGAGAGGAGAGAGTGATGGTGGTGGATGAGGGGAGGTAGAGAGAGAGAGAGAGGAGAGTGATGGTGGTGGATGGGGGAGGTAGAGGGAGAGTGATGGTGGTGGTGGTGGATGAGGGGAGGTAGAGAGAGAGAGAGAGAGAGAGAGTGATGGTGGTGGATGAGGGAGGTAGAGAGAGAGAGAGAGAGAGTGATGGTGGTGGATGAGGGAGGTAGAGAGAGAGAGAGAGAGAGAGAGAGATGGTGGTGGATGAGGGAGGTAGAGAGAGAGAGAGAGAGTGATGGTGGTGGATGAGGGGAGGTAGAGAGAGAGAGAGAGAGAGAGAGAGAGAGAGTGATGGTGGTGGATGGGGGAGGTAGAGAGGGAGAGTGTGGTGCAGCTGACTGATAGGGTCTAGTGTATACTACTACTGCCTGATAGGGTCTAGTGTATACTACTACTGTCTGATAGGGCCTAGTGTATACTACTACTGCCTGATAGGGTCTAGTGTGTACTACTACTGTCTGATAGGGTCTAGTGTATACTACTACTGCCTGATAGGGTCTAGGTGTACTACTACTGCCTGATAGGTCTAGTGTATACTACTACTGCCTGATAGGGCCTAGTGTATACTACTACCGCCTGATAGGGCCTAGTGTATACTACTACTGTCTGATAGGTCCAGTGTATACTACTACTGCCCGATAGGGCCAGTGTATACTACTACCGCCTGATAGGGCCTAGTGTATACTACTACTGCGATAGGGTCTAGTGTATACTACTACTGTCTGATAGGGTCTAGTGTGTACTACTACTGCCTGATAGGGTCTAGTGTATACTACTACTGCCTGATAGGTCCTAGTGTATACTACTACTGCCTGATAGGGTCTAGTGTATACTACTACTGTCTGATAGGGCCTAGTGTGTACTACTACCGCCTGATAGGTCTAGTGTATACTACTACTGTCTGATAGGGTCTAGTGTGTACTACTACTGCCTGGATAGGTCTAGTGCATACTACTACTGCCTGATAGGGCCTAGTGTATACTACTACTGCCCGATAGGGTCTAGTGTATACTACTACTGTCTGATAGGGCCTAGTGTGTACTACTACTGCCTGATAGGGTCTAGTGCATACTACTACTGTCTGATAGGGTCCAGTGTGTACTACTACTGTCTGATAGGGTCTAGTGTGTACTAGTACTGTGCTACTCTACATGATCACTGCCTGCCTGGTTTAGGGTCTACTGTTGCCCATGACTCACAGTATTGATAATGTAACTGTAGTACTGTTGCCCATGACTCACAGTATTGATAATGTAACTGTAGTACTGTTGCCCATGACTCACAGTATTGATAATGTAACTGTAGTACTGTTGCCCATGACTCACAGTATTGATAATGTAACTGTAGTACTGTTGCCCATGACTCACAGTATTGATAATGCAACTGTTGTACTGCTGCCCATGACTCACAGTATTGATAATGTAACTGTAGTACTGTTGCCCATGACTCACAGTATTGATAATGTAACTGTAGTACTGTTGCCCATGACTCACAGTATTGATAATGTAACTGTAGTACTGTTGCCCATGACTCACAGTATTGATAATGTAACTGTAGTACTGTTGCCCATGACTCACAGTATTGATAATGTAACTGTAGTACTGTTGCCCATGACTCACAGTATTGATAATGTAACTGTAGTACTGTTGCCCATGACTCACAGTATTGATAATGTAACTGTAGTATTGATGAGGACCTAGGTATTACCGCTGTGCTGTTTTTGATCCTGTTGTCATAGGATAATAGCCTGGGTCAGCTATTTCTTTCAGCTTTGAATGTTGCGATTGAAGGCGAATCTAACCCGTAGCCTACTTTCCTCTATGCTACTGTCTTATTGATTACCTATGATTGGTTACACATATTCTGGTATTATGACAATTTACATTCTCTCAGCCAAATGCTGAGTTATTTTCTTATTTTTGGGGATAAACATGCTAAATGTTTTTTTTGAGTTCACGCCCAATCACAAACTGTTGGGAAGGCCAGGCACCCCACTCTGCTACCAATATTAATGTGACGTTAGTATTGCAACAGAACTGTGTGTAATTGTTGTCCTACGCCCTTTCAGCAGCACATCTCAGAGCTGCGTCCCAAATGGCACCCTATTCCATATATAGTGCACTGCATTTGACCAGTAGGGATCTGATCAAAAGTAGTGCACTAAATAGGGAATATGGTGCAATTTGGGATGCATCCTGAGAGTAATGGATGGTGTGCCTGCCTGCGGAGTGCTGAGAGCTGATTGAGATGTCTTAGGTCAGTCTTAAATGGACTCCCGGTTTCTGCGGTCGTTAAATGCTATTTTATTACACACAGATATAATTTCCATTATCTCTGTAATGGGCAGGCGTGTCTATAAAAGAAAGCATTTCTGGGTATTTACAATTTGTTTGGAGCTTTATCATACATTACCTTGCCTCTCTCCAATATTATGATATTGATTACCTGGCAGTTAAAATGCCATTGTCAGAGGATATTTATTTAGTTTTCCAATGACGGGCCGTTTGGATGCCCATTTCACAACTTCCTGTCTGAGTGTTTGGTTGATGTGTGCGTGTCCATCACCGGAGGTTGGTGGCATCTTTAATTGGTCTCGTTCTAATGACTGGAGTGGAATGGGTGGAATGTTCACAAATACATCAAACAGGTGTTTGACGCCGTTCCATTTTCTCCATTCCAGCCATTATTATGAGCCCTCCTCCCCTCAGCAGCCTCCTGTGGTGGTCGTGGTCGTGGTCGTGTGTGGTTTCTTAGTCAGATGTTCAACTGACTTTCTTCACCCTCAGAGCTCCTTCAAACATTCTAGGGGCCCTGGTATGGGGCCCTGGTATGGGGCCCTGGTATGGGGCCTTGGTATGGGGCCCTGGTATGGGGCCCTGGTATGGGGCCCTGGTATGGGCCCTGGTATGGGGCCCTGGTATGGGGCCCTGGTATGGGGCCTTGGTATGGGGCCCTGGTATGGGGCCCTGGTATGGGGCCCTGGCATGGGGCCCTGGTATGGGGGCCCCTGGCATGGGGCCCGGTATGGGCCCTGGTATGGGGCCCTGGTATGGGGCTCCTGGTATGGGGCCCTGGTATGGGGCCCTGGTCATAAGTAGTACCCTATATAGAGAATATGGTTCCATGTGGTATTCATCTTGTCATTGCCATAAAGGCCCGTTAGCTCTCTCTCTCTCTGCCCAGTCTTTGATGATTTACATTTACATTTTAGTCATTTAGCTGACACTGTTATCCAGAGCGACTTACAGTTTAGTATCATCAATGCTTCCCAGAGACCAGTGATGTTGGGCACGTTTAATCAGTGCTGGCCAGCTTTAGATCCTGTCACGCAGCTAGCCACTCTGTTTAGGAAAATCAAAGAGTTTCGTCCCAGTCCTCCTTTAATGGGTTTAGCTGCTTAACTCCAAAGAGCTGTGTGTTGCTAGACATTTCCAGGACAGCTTGATCTGTCACCTTCCACCACAGATGGATTGAGATGCAGCCCGTGGAAACCCAGAAGGACAAGAAGACGAGAGATGAGATGTTTGTTTCAGGATGCTTTCCCCTCTCCTTTTTAGATGCCTCCTGTAGCTTTATCCTTCAGCAAACAGATAATGTCTGTCGTTACCGTGCATTCACACTACTCTCTCTCTCTGTGTCTCTCTCTCTCTCTCTCTCTCTCTGTCTCCTCTCTCTCTGTCTCTCTCTCTCTCTCTCTGTCTCTCTCTCTCTGTCTCTCTCTCTCTGTCTCCCTCTCTCTCTCTGTCTCTCTCTCTCTCTCTGTCTCTCTCTCTCTCTCTCTCTGTCTCTCTCTCTCTGTCCTCTCTCTCTGTCTCTCTCTCTCTCTGTCTCTCTCTCTCTCTCTCTCTCTCTCTCTCCTCTCCCTCTCTCTCTCTCTCATCTCCTCTCATCTCTCTCTCTCTCTCTCTCTCTCCTCCTCTCTCTCTCTCTCTCCTCTCTCTCTCTCCTCTCTCTCTCTCTCTCTCCTCTCTCTCTCTCTCTCTGTCTCTCTCTCCTCTCTCCTCTCTCTCTCTCTCCTCTCTCTCTCTCTCTCTCTCTCTCTCTCTCTCTCTCTCTCTCTCTCTCTCTCACTCTCAAACCAATATGTTCTTCCGCCAACTTTAGCATCACCAACTGTTCGCCGACTTGTCTTTATATCTGAAAGGTATTGCCAGTTAAAAAGCCTGTACTTTTATTTCCTGCAACCGACCTAGTCATGACTGTGGTAGTGTATTTAAAAGTCCCGCCAAACCCCTCAGTATAAACGTCACCTTAAATCTTACGGTCTTTGGCACGCATTAAATCATTCTATTGTTGTTGTCCGGCATCAGTCTGCTCCAACAGTCTGTATTGACATCTCATCAGTCTGGTCCAACAGTCTGTATTGACATCTCATCAGTCTGCTCCAACAGTCTGTATTGACATCTCATCAGTCTGGTCCAACAGTCTGTATTGACATCTCATCAGTCTGGTCCAACAGTCTGTATTGACATCTCATCAGTCTGCTCCAACAGTCTGTATTGACATCTCATCAGTCTGGTCCAACAGTCTGTATTGACATCTCATCAGTCTGGTCCAACAGTCTGTATTGACATCTCATCAACCTGGTCCAACAGTCTGTATTGACATCTCATCAACCTGGTCCAACAGTCTGTATTGACATCTCATCAGTCTGCTCCAACAGTCTGTATTGACATCTCATCAGTCTGCTCCAACAGTCTGTATTGACATCTCATCAGTCTGCTCCAACAGTCTGTATTGACATCTCATCAGTCTGGTCCAACAGTCTGTATTGACATCTCATCAGTCTGCTCCAACAGTCTGTATTGACATCTCATCAACCTGGTCCAACAGTCTGTATTGACATCTCATCAGTCTGCTCCAACAGTCTGTATTGACATCTCATCAGTCTGCTCCAACAGTCTGTATTGACATCTCATCAGTCTGCTCCAACAGTCTGTATTGACATCTCATCAGTCTGCTCCAACAGTCTGTATTGACATCTCATCAGTCTGGTCCAACAGTCTGTATTGACATCTCATCAGTCTGGTCCAACAGTCTGTATTGACATCTCATCAGTCTGGTCCAACAGTCTGTATTGACATCTCATCAACCTGGTCCAACAGTCTGTATTGACATCTCATCAACCTGGTCCAACAGTCTGTATTGACATCTCATCAGTCTGGTCCAACAGTCTGTATTGACATCTCATCAACCTGCTCCAACAGTCTGTATTGACATCTCATCAACCTGGTCCAACAGTCTGTATTGACATCTCATCAGTCTGCTCCAACAGTCTGTATTGACATCTCATCAGTCTGGTCCAACAGTCTGTATTGACATCTCATCAGTCTGGTCTAACTTTCTATTTACCATAACAGGAAAATTAACACATTACAAGGTAATTATTTACAAATTATTTACAAGTATTTGCGAGCTGCTAACTTACTTGTTGTGAATGTAAAGAAATGAAAACAGTACATGGAGCTTGCTCTCACGTCAGGTTACCATGACAACGTAAAGAAATGAAAACAGTACATGGAGTTTGCTCTCACGTCAGGTTACCATGACAACGTAAAGAAATGAAAACAGTACATGGAGTTTGCTCTCACGTCAGGTTACCATGACAACGTAAAGAAATGAAAACAGTACATGGAGCTTGCTCTCACGTCAGGTTACCATGACAACGTAAAGAAATGAAAACAGTACATGGAGCTTGCTCTCACGTCAGGTTACCATGACAACGTAAAGAAATGAAAACAGTACATGGAGCTTGCTCGCACGTCAGGTTACCATGACAACGTAAAGAAATGAAAACAGTACATGGAGCTTGCTCTCACGTCAGGTTACCATGACAACGTAAAAAAATGAAAACAGTACATGGAGCTTGCTCTCACGTCAGGTTACCATGACAATGTAAATAAATGAAAACAGTACATGGAGCTTGCTCTCACGTCAGGTTACCATGACAACGAGTACAGGAACAGGGACAAGGTTGAACGTCTCACTTGGCGATTTAAAAGGTGAATGCCGACAAGAATGTAGAAAACGTTCATTAATTGGTAAAGCTTTTGCTCCAAATTCATATGATCCTACGTTTTTTGATTCTCTGAAAAGCATATTCTTAGAATTAACTGAATTCCATCTAGTTATTGGGACAAACATGAATGCCATTTTTGGACATGCGGGACAAATCTAATAAGACCAACGTACAATACATACTCAACAAAGGCTCTCCAGCATATACTCTCTGATTACAACCTCATTGATGCCTGGAGAGCACATACTGTAATCCTAAAGCATAAGAGTGCACGTTCTACTCAAACAGACATAAATCATTCTCACTAATCAATTTCATTCTATTATCTACACCTCTATTTTCAAAAAATATAAAATATAAATTAGACATACAGTATGAGTAGCTGACCACCACGCCTACTACTGCCAACTTCAAATGTCAGAATCTCCTAAAAGAGCCACAAGATGGTGTTTGAAGGTTTCATTAATACAAAATATTACATTCTGTGATCAATTTGAAATGGAATTAAATGAATTCATAATGATCAATAAAATGTTGTTATCTGTGTTAGAGCGTTCTCAACAAACACTATTTTCAGACCAGGTTAGCTATTACTCTTTCCAAAGACAAAACATCATTTATTGATAAGACAGAGAGCAGAATTTGCCATCCCATCGAGTAAGAAGCAACCATTACTTCCATGGTAATCATCCCAGGCGTTTACTGGCCAACAAGCTACACAGTAATAATCAATTAGCTGATATAACAACTATTGAATCTGAAACAGGGGAATTACTATCAGAGCCCAAATGAATCAATCAAAGATTCTTCCGCTTCTATAAAGAACTGTACACTTCAGGTTGTAAATCCACACCAAGCCAGACTAAATCCTTTCTAAAAGAATGAAGAACTCCTCTTCTCTCAACAAGCCACCTTACTGGGAGTCCAAGCCACCTTACTGGGAGTCCAAGCCACCTTACTGGGAGTCCAAGTCACCTTACTGGGAGTCCAATCCACCTTACTGGGAGTCCAAGCCACCTTACTGGGTGTCCAAGCCACCTTACTGGGAGTCCAAGCCACCTTACTGGGAGTCCAAGCCACCTTACTGGGAGTCCAAGCCACCTTACTGGGAGTCCAAGCCACCTTACTGGGAGTCCAAGCCACCTTACTGGGAGTCCAAGTCACCTTACTGGGAGTCCAAGTCACCTTACTGGGAGTCCAAGCCACCTTACTGGGAGTCCAAGCCACCTTACTGGGAGTCCAAGCCACCTTACTGGGAGTCCAAGCCACCTTACTGAGTCCAAGCCACCTTACTGGGAGTCCAAGCCACCTTACTGGGAGTCCAAGCCACCTTACTGGGAGTCCAAGTCACCTTACTGGGAGTCCAAGTCACCTTACTGGGAGTCCAAGCCACCTTACTGGGAGTCCAAGCCACCTTACTGGGAGTCCAAGCCACCTTACTGGGAGTCCAAGCCACCTTACTGAGTCCAAGC
Organism: Coregonus clupeaformis; assembly: GCF_020615455.1. NCBI lineage: Eukaryota > Metazoa > Chordata > Actinopteri > Salmoniformes > Salmonidae > Coregonus > Coregonus clupeaformis. Next base: position 43,899,391 of record NC_059196.1, read on the forward strand.
CACCTTACTGGGAGTCCAAGCCACCTTACTGGGAGTCCAAGCCACCTTACTGGGAGTCCAAGCCACCTTACTGGGAGTCCAAGCCACCTTACTGGGAGTCCAAGCCACCTTACTGGGAGTCCAAGCCACCTTACTGGGAGTCCAAGCCACCTTACTGGGAGTCCAAGCCACCTTACTGGGAGTCCAAGCCACCTTACTGGGAGTCCAAGCCACCTTACTGGGATTCCAAGCCACCTTACTGGGAGTCCAAGTCACCTTACTGGGAGTCCAAGCCACCTTACTGGGAGTCCAAGTCTCTCTCAATGAACTCAAAAGGGATTGGATAGCATGAATAAAGGTAAATCACCTGGATGGGACGGTCTGGATGGGACGGTCTGGATGGGACAGTATTCCTCCTGAAGTCTATTTCAAAATGTTGAATCAGTTAGGTCCACTGTTGCTCGAAAGATTAATACAGCCGTTCAGAAAGGTTCATTTTGGGAGAGATGTGAACACAGCACTAATTTCACTTTTATTAAAAAATGGTAAGGATGCCACCCAGTGTTCTGACTATCGCCCCCTATCTTTGATAAACACAGATATTAAACTGTTTTCCAAAATGTCGTCGTCCCGTCTCAATACTTACTTACCCAAATTGATCCACACGGACCGAAGCTGGTTTGTTAAAAAGTGTTTATCCTCAGATAACCTTCATCGACTATTCCATATCTTAGCTGCTTCATCAGAAACATCAGCTCCTCCTTTATCCTCCTTGTATTATCTCTCGATGCAGAAAACGTTTTGATAGACTAGAAGGGTCATATCTCTGGTCTGTCTTGGAACACATGGGAATTGGCTCCAATTTCATTAATATGATTAAAATACTATATGCCAATCCCTCAGCCATAGTTATAACAGGAAATATCTGCTCTGCTCTGTTCAGAATCCCTAGAAGCAGCAGACAAGGCGATCCGATTTCACCTCTGCTATTCTTATTATCCATGGTTCCTCTGGCCCAGGCAATTCGTCAGTCGAAGGAAATATCGCAATATCATGGACAGCAATGGTTTGAAAACATTGCAATATTTGAAAGATACATACACATAACCAGGCTACTCCCTTTTTTTCTATATTTACAAACCCAACTACCGAACCATCCAATGATGGGATTTATAAATACATTATCTGGGCTCCCAAAATAACTGATCTCTATAATATATAAACAACTTTTGGAAAGTTCATATTCTGAGCTAGGCATTCAAAAAGTATGGTCCACACATCTAATTGAATATGAACCACGCTTTAACTGGAACACAATATGGAAAAATATGGCCTTGGCATCCTGTAATCTGAACCATCAACTGATACATGTTAAGTTTGTTCACAGACTGTATTTAACACCAAGGAAACGTTTTACGATTAAATTGGCCCCAACACCCGACTGTTCACTGTGTCCCCTAAATCAGGTGGGCACATTCCTTCATATGATGTGGGACGTCCCTGCAGTTAAACACTTTTGGGGTAAAGTTACAAAATGTATTTTGAATGCATGAATTTAAATATGAAACACTTTCCATCTATTATGTTACTTACAGTGGGGAAAAAGTATTTAGTCAGCCACCAATTGTGCAAGTTCTCCCACTTAAAAAGATGAGAGAGGCCTGTAATTTTCATCATAGGTACACGTCAACTATGACAGACAAAACGAGAAAGAAAATTCTAGAAAATCACATTGAAGGATTTTTAATGAATTTATTTGCAAATTATGGTGGAAAATAAGTATTTGGTCAATAAACAAAGTTTCTCAATACTTTGTTATATACCCTTTGTTGGCAATGACACAGGTCAAACGTTTTCTGTAAGTCTTCACAAGGTTTTCACACACTGTTGCTGGTATTTTTGGCCCATTCCTCCATGCAGATCTCCCTCTAGAGCGGTGATGTTTTGGGGCTGTCGCTGGGCAACACAGACTTTCAACTCCCTCCAAATATTTTCTATGGGGTTGAGATCTGGAGACTGGCTAGGCCACTCCAGGACCTTGAAATGCTTCTTACGAAGCCACTCCTTCATTGCCCGGGCGGTGTGTTTGGGATCATTGTCATGCTGAAAGACCCAGCCACGTTTCATCTTCAATGCCCTTGCTGATGGAAGGAGGTTTTCACTCAAAATCTCACGATACATGGCCCCATTCATTCTTTCCTTTACACGGATCAGTCGTCCTGGTCCCTTTGCAGAAAAACAGCCCCAAAGCATGATGTTTCCACCCCCATGCTTCACAGTAGGTATGGTGTTCTTTGGATGCAACTCAGCATTCTTTGTCCTCCCAAACACGACGAGTTGAGTTTTTACCAAAAAATTATATTTTGGTTTCATCTGACCATATGACATTCTCCCAATCCTCTTCTGGATCATCCAAATGCACTCTAGCAAACTTCAGACGGGCCTGGACATGTACTGGCTTAAGCAGGGGGACACGTCTGGCACTGCAGGATTTGAGTCCCTGGCGGCATAGTGTGTTACTGATGGTAGGCTTTGTTACTTTGGTCCCAGCTCTCTGCAGGTCATTCACTAGGTTCCCCCGTGTGGTTCTGGGATTTTTGCTCACCGTTCTTGTGATCATTTTGACCCCACGGGGTGAGATCTTGCGTGGAGCCCCAGATCGAGGGAGATTATCAGTGGTCTTGTATGTCTTCCATTTCCTAATAATTGCTCCCACAGTTGATTTCTTCAAACCAAGCAGCATACCTATTGCAGATTCAGTCTTCCAGCCTGGTGCAGGTCTACAATTTTGTTTCTGGTGTCCTTTGACAGCTCTTTGGTCTTGGCCATAGTGGAGTTTGGAGTGTGACTGTTTGAGATTGTGGACACGTGTCTTTTAACTGATAACAAGTTCAAACAGGTGCCATTAATACAGGTAACGAGTGGAGGACAGAGGAGCCTCTTAAAGAAGAAGTTACAGGTCTGTGAGAGCCAGAAATCTTGCTTGTTTGTAGGTGACCAAATACTTATTTTCCACCATAATTTGCAAATAAATTCATTAATCCTACAATGTGATTTTCTGGATTTTTTTTCTCTCAATTTGTCTGTCATAGTTGACGTGTACCTATGATGAAAATTACAGGCCTCTCTCATCTTTTTAAGTGGGAGAACTTGCACAATTGGTGGCTGACTAAATACTTTTTTCCCCCACTGTAACGATGATAGCCCATTGAATCTCTCAATCAGGGAAGATTACTGCTGGCAGGCAGCACTAATGCAAAGAAATGTTTTGACTCTAAGATGGCGACCACCTCACTCTCTCCCATTTAACCAGTGGATACAGCTACTATTAGAAGTTATAACATTAGCGTTATCGACAGCGAGAATGATTGGTGCTAGTCAAGGAACAGTTGAGGCCTGGACAAATATACTTGACTCTGTAAAGAACAATCTCAGCTAAAGCCCCACACATACAAACTAACTATATACTGTATATTTTATTTAGACTTTTGTTACTGTAATCCAGGTCAAGTAATGGGTTAATCTTGTGCATATATCAGTATTTTAACTGATTTAACATGTAACCTATCATGAGTTCTAAATAACTTTCCAAGTTATGGCTTCTAGCCAATCAGATAAGACCTAGCTGTCATGTCCCACCTTTTGATTGACAGTTCAGTACGAGCAAGGTAGAATATGCCAGACAGAGACATTGCAAGAGACAGAAAGAGTTATGTTCTTATTGAAATACAACAGAAATAAAACCTAGAAGTAATACTTGAAACCTATAAAACAGTCAAATAGATGGTCCATCACCACCTTCGCCGGATAAGGAAATTGTGCGCCATTGGGCCGTTTACTTGGTCAGGTTTTTTTTTGTTGACGGGATTTTCATCCTGCGGATCCAGATTGCGAGCCGCCCAGTGAGATCTGGATTCTGAGGACCAAAGCCTTTTCATCATAAAGGACGGTATCTCATTCCTTTCTCATGCTTCCCCAAGTGGTAAAGGACTAAAATACCACGGCTAGTGGTGGGCCCTTACAGTATACACTATATATACACTATATACACACTATATGCACACTATATACACACTATATACACTATATACACACTATATACACACTATATACACTATATACACACTATATACACACTATATATACACTATATATACACTATATACACTATATATACACACTATATAAACACTATATATACACTATATACACACTATATACACACTCACTAGGCTATATATACAGTGGGGAAAAAAAGTATTTAGTCAGCCACCAATTGTGCAAGTTCTTCCACTTAAAAAGATGAGAGAGGCCTGTAATTTTCATCATAGGTACATGTCAACTTATGACAGACAAAATGAGAAAAAATCCAGAAATTCACATTGTAGGATTTTTTATGAATTTATTTGCAAATTATGGTGGAAAAAAGTATTTGGTCAATAACAAAAGTTTCTCAATACTTTGTTATATACCCCTTGTTGGCAATGACACAGGTCAAACGTTTTCTGTAAGTCTTCACAAGGTTTTCACACACTGTTGCTGGTATTTTGGCCCATTCCTCCATGCAGATCTCCTCTAGAGCAGTGATGTTTTGGGGCTGTCGCTGGGCAACACGGACTTTCAACTCCCTCCAAAGAGTGGCTAGGCCACTCCAGGACCTTGAAATGCTTCTTACGAAGCCACTCCTTCGTTGCCCGGGCGGTGTGTTTGGGATCATTGTCATGCTAAAAGACCCAGCCACATTTAATCTTCAATGCCCTTGCTGATGGAAGGAGGTTTTCACTCAAAATCTCACGATACATGGCCCCATTCATTCTTTCCTTTACACGGATCAGTCGTCCTGGTCCCTTTGCAGAAAAACAGCCTAAAGCATGAAGTTTCCACCCCCATGCTTCACAGTAGGTATGGTGTTCTTTGGATGCAACTCAGCATTCTTTGTCCTCCAAACACAATGAGTTGAGTTTTTACCAAAAAGTTATATTTTGGTTTCATCTGACCATATGACATTCTCCCAATCCTCTTCTGGATCATCCAAATGCACTCTAGCAAACTTCAGACGGGCCTGGACATGTACTGGCTTAAGCAGGGGACACGTCTTGCAATGCAGGATTTGAGTCCCTGGCGGACTAGTGTGTTACTGATGGTAGGCTTTGTTACTTTGGTCCCTGCTCTCTGCAGGTCATTCACTAGGTCCCCCCGTGGTTCTTGTGATCATTTTGACCCCACAGGGTGAGATCTTGCGTGGAGCCCCAGATCGAAGCGAGATTATCAGTGGTCTTGTATGTCTTCCATTTCCTAATAATTGCTCCCACAGTTGATTTCTTCAAACCAAGCTGCTTATTACCTATTGCAGATTCAGTCTTCCCCAGCCTGGTGCAGGTCTACAATTTTGTTTCTGGTGTCCTTTGACAGCTCTTTGGTCTTGACCATAGTGGAGTTTGGAGTGTGACTGTTTGAGGTTGTGGACAGGTGTCTTTTATACTGATAACAAGTTCAAACAGGTGCCATTAATACAGGTAACGAGTGGAGGACAGAGGAGCCTCTAAAGAAGAAGTTACAGGTCTGTGAGAGTCAGAAATCTTGCTTGTTTGTAGGTGACCAAATACTTATTTTTCCACCATAATTTGCAAATAAATTCATTAGAAATCCTACAATGTGATTTTCTGGATTTTTTTCTCAATTTGTCTGTCATAGTTGACGTGTACCTATGATGAAAATGACAGGCCCTCTCTCATCTTTTTAAGTGGGAGAACTTGCACAATTGGTGGCTGACTAAATACTTTTTTTTCCCCACTGTACACTATATATACACACTCACTAGACTATATATACACACTCACTAGACTATATATACACACTATATATACACACTATATATATACACACTCACTAGACTATATATACACACTCACTAGACTATATATACACACTCACTAGACTATATATACACACTCACTAGACTATATACACGCTACAAAACTCTACTTGTGTATCTTGAATACTACACATTCACTAGACAATCCCTACAAGTCTCTACTGCACAATTAGGCTTTTTTGTAGTAATTCAGTAGTACATTTCACGAGGGAATACAGAGCTGTGTGAGTTATATAATTACAAGACTATTTGATCCAGATTTATCATCTTATGAACCAATGCTTGTTACATTAGCAGAACAGCGGTGTGTGTGTGTGTGTGTGTGTGTGTGTGCTTGCCTGCGTGTGTGCGTTAATTAGTTCTGGTGTGGCATTCAAATAGGACAACGACACCACATCTATGAGTTAGCAGCTAGAATTACATTTATAATAATAAATATAATATGCCATTTATCAGACGCTTTTATCCAAAGCGACTTACAGTCATGCGTGCATACATTTTTTTGTGTATGGGTGGTCCCGGGATCGAACCCACTACCTTGGCTACAAGCGCCGTGCTCTACCAGCTGAGCTACAGAGGACCACATTTAGCACAGTGGCTTGCGAAAGTATTCACCCCCTTAGCATTTTTCCTATTTTGTTGCCTTGCAACCTGGAATTAAATGAATTTGATTTACACAACATACATTCAGCCCACTTTGAAGATGCAAAATATTTTTATTGTGAAAGAAACAAGAAATAAGACAAAGTAACAGAATACATGAGCGTGCATAACTATTCACCCCCAAAAAAAAAGTCATTACTTTGTAGAGCCACCCTTTGCAGCAATTACAGCTGCAAGTCTCTTGGGGTATGTCTCTATAAGCTTGGCACATCTAGCCACTGGGATTTTTGCCCATTCTTCAAGGCAAAACTGCTTCCGCTGGTGTACAGCAATCTTTAAGTCATACCACAGATTCTCAATTGGATTGAGGTCTGGGCTTTGACTAGGCCATTCCAAGACATTTAAATGTTTCCCCTTAAACCACTTGAGTGTTGCTTTAGCCGTATTCTTAGGGTCATTGTCCTGCTGGAAGGTGAACCTCCGTCCCAGTCTCAAATCTCTGGAAGACCGAAACAGGTTTCCCTCAATAATTTCCCTGTATTTAGCGCCATCCATCATTCCTTCAATTCTGACCAGTTTCCCAGTCCATTCTGATGAAAAACATCCCCACAGCATGATGCTGCCACCACCATGCTTCACTGTGGGGATGGTGTTCTCAGGGTGATGAGAGGTGTTGGGTTTGCGCCAGACATAGCGTTTTCTTTGATGGCCAAAAAGCTCAATTTTAGTCTCATCTGACCAGAGTACCTTCTTCCATATGTTTGGGGAGTCTCCCACATGCCTTTTGGCGAACACTAAACGTGTTTGCTTATTTTTTTCTTTAAGCAATGGCTTTTTTCTGGCCACTCTTCCATAAAGCCCAGCTCTGTGGAGTGTACGGCTTAAAGTGGTCCTATGGACAGATACTCCAATCTCCACTGTGGAGCTTTGCAGCTCCTTCAGGGTTATCTTTGGTCTCTTTGTTGCCTCTCTGATTAATGCCCTCCTTGCCTGGTCCGTGAGTTTTGGTGGGTGGCCCTCTCTTGGCAGGTTTTGTTGTGGTGCCATATTCTTTCCATTTTTTAAATAATGGATTTAATGGTGCTCTGTGGGATGTTCTAAGTTTCAGATATTTTTTTATAACCCAACCCTGATCTGTACTTCTCCACAACTTTGTCCCTGACCTGTTTGGAGAGCTCCTTGGTCTTCATGGTGCCGCTTGCTTGGTGGTGCCTCTTGCTTAGTGGTGTTGCAGACTCTGGGGCCTTTCAGAACAGGTGTATATATACTGAGATCATGTGACACTTAGATTGCACACAGGTGGACTTTATTTAGCTAATTATGTGACTTCTGAAGGTAATTGGTTGCACCAGATCTTATTTAGGGGCTTCATAGCAAAGGGGGTGAATACATATGCACGCACCACTTTTCCCTTATTTATGTTTTAGAATTTTTTGAAACAAGTTATTTTTTTCATTTCACTTCACTAATTTGGACTATTTTGTGTATGTCCATTACATGAAATCCAAATAAAAATCCATCGAAATTACAGGTTGTAATGCAACAAAATAGGAAAAACACCAAGTGGGGTGAATACTTTTGCAAGTCACTGTATGTTTGAAGGAGGCACCAGCACTAGCATTAGCATTAAGAACATTCAGCCCATGTATGTTTGAAGGAGGCACCAGAGCTAGAATTTGTATTTTTGAGATTCAGCCCATGTGTGTTTGAAGTAGGCACCAGAGCTAACAGTAGCATTAAGGGCATTCATTCCATCTGTGTTTGAAGGAGGCACCAGAGCTAGCATTAGCATTAAGAACATTCAGCCCATCTGTGTTTGAAGGAGGCACCAGAGCTAGCATTAGCATTAAGGACATTCAGCCCATCTGTGTTTGAAGGAGGCACCAGAGCTAGCATTAGCATTAAGGACATTCAGCCCATGTGTGTTTGAAGGAGGCACCAGAGCTAGCATTAGCATTAAGGACATTCAGCCCATCTGTGTTTGAAGGAGGCACCAGAGGGACAGAGCAGGCTGTAACAGGACAGGAGAGGAGTGCTGACTGAGGCAGGGAGAGAGAGAGAGAAAGAGAGAGAGAAAAGAGAGAACCCTAACCCTGGCTGTTTGTACCGATTGCCCTCTTCAACTGACTGTGTTCTGGCCCATCCCCCGGGAGGAGGTGTGATGTAACGCTGTAACCATGGATACGCCACGGCAGCTCTCTCCGCCTTCCCACTCTCCTACCTACCTGCAGCTCACAGTCACCGGTTTGTTCACCCAGTCATTTAATTAGGTTGCTTTATAAGCAGATCAATTCCCTGGTGGGTTGGTGTGTGGTGTAGTGGGTGGTGGTCCTTAGGGAGAGGAGTGAAGGAGTCTCTCTCTCTCTCTCTCTCTCTCTCTCTCTCTCTCTCTCTCTCTCTCTCTCTCTCTCTCTCTCTCTCTCTCTCTCTCTCTCTCTCTCTCTCTCTCTCTCGCTGGGCCATTCAAGGCTGGAGGCTCTCTCCCTCCCACCATCCCTCCCTGCCTCTCTCCTCTCAGGCAGTCATGGGCCATGTTTTAAGGGCAGGCCCCCAGGGACAGGCTGTCAGGAAGTGCAGCAGGAGCACATGGTGGGAGGCTCCTAACTAAAGGTCCCCACTACACTGCTGCTGTAATGTTCTGAGTGATGGCAGAGCCAATTAGAGAGAGGAGAGAGACCATGGTCATCTAAAGTCTGTATGTTTTACTCCCTGTTTCTATTTCCTGTTTCTATTCCCTGTTTTACTCCCTGTTTTACTCCTGATTACTACCTAATTTCTACCAGCATGTTAAATGTGCAACCAGAGAAAAAAAAAGAAAAAACTCTAGACCAACTTTACTCCACACACAGAGAGGTGTACAAAGCCTACCTCGCCCTCCATTTGGGAAATCTGACCATAATTCTATCCTCCTGATTCCTGCTTAAAAGCAAAAACTAAAGCAGGAAGCACCAGTGACTCTGTTAATAAAAAAGTGGTCAGATGACGCAGATGCTAAGCTACAGGACTGTTTTGCTAGCACAGACTGGAACATGTTCCGGGATTCTTCCGATAGCATTGAGGAGTACACCACATCAGTCACTGGCTTCATCAATAAGTGCATCGATGACGTCGTCCCCACAGTGACCATATGTACATACCCCAACCAGAAGCCATGGATTACAGGCAACATCCGCACTGAGCTAAAGGGTAGAGCTGCCGCTTTCAAGGAGCGGGACTCTAACCCGGACGCTTATAAGAAATCCCGCTATGTCCTCCGATAAACCATCAAACAGGCAAAGCGTCAATACAGGACTAATATTGAATCGTACTACACCGGCTCCGACGCTCATCGGATGTGGCAGGGCTTGCAAACTATTATAGAATACAAAGGGAAGCACAGCCGCGAGCTGCCCAGTGACACGAGCCTACCAGATGAGATAAATGACTTCCATGCGCGCTTCGAGGCAAGCAATACTGAAGCATGCATGAGAGCATCAGCTGTTCTGGACGACTGTGTGATCAAGCTCTCCGTAGCCGATGTGAGTAAGACCTTGAAACAGGTCAACATTCACAAAGGGTAAGGGTAGGTAACAACACATCTGCCACGCTGATCCTCAACACGGGGGCCCCTCAGGGGTGCGTGCTCAGTCCCCTCCTGTACTCCCTGTTCACCCATGACTGCATGGCCAGGCACGACTCCAACACCATCATTAAGTTTGCCGATGACACAACAGTGGTAGGCCTGATCACCAAAAACGATGAGACAGCCTATAGGGAGGAGGTCAGAGACCTGGCCGTGTGGTGCCAGGATAACAACCTCTACCTCAACGTGATCAAGACAAAGGAGATGATTGTGGACTACAGGAAAAGGAGGGCCGAGCACGCCCCCATTCTCATCGACGGGGCTGTAGTGGAGCAGGCTGAGAGCTTCAAGTTCCTTGGTGTCCACATCACCAACAAACTATCATGGTCCAAACACACCAAGACAGTCGTGAAGAGGGCACGACAACACCTATTCCCCCTCAGGAGACTGAAAAGATTTGGCATGGGTGCTCAGATCCTCAAATAGTTCTACAGCTGCACCATCGAGAGCATCCTGACCGGTTGCATCACTGCCTGGTATGGCAACTGCTCGGCCTCCGACCGCAAGGCACTACAGAGGGTAGTGCGTACGGCCCAGTACATCACCGGAGCCAAGCTTCCTGCCATCCAGGACCCCTATACCAGGCGGTGTCAGAGGGTAGTGCGTACAGCCCAGTACATCACCGGAGCCAAGCTTCCTGCCATCCAGGACCCCTATACCAGGCGGTGTCAGAGGGTAGTGCGTACAGCCCAGTACATCACCGGAGCCAAGCTTCCTGCCATCCAGGACCCCTATACCAGGCGGTGTCAGAGGGTAGTGCGTACAGCCCAGTACATCACCGGAGCCAAGCTTCCTGCCATCCAGGACCCCTATACCAGGCGGTGTCAGAGGGTAGTGCGTACAGCCCAGTACATCACCGGAGCCAAGCTTCCTGCCATCCAGGACCCCTATACCAGGCGGTGTCAGAGGGTAGTGCGTACAGCCCAGTACATCACCGGAGCCAAGCTTCCTGCCATCCAGGACCCCTATACCAGGCGGTGTCAGAGGGTAGTGCGTACAGCCCAGTACATCACTGGGGCCAAGCTTCCTGCCATCCAGGACCCCTATACCAGGCGGTGTCAGAGGGTAGTGCGTACGGCCCAGTACATCACCGGAGCCAAGCTTCCTGCCATCCAGGACCCCTATACCAGGCGGTGTCAGAGGGTAGTGCGTACAGCCCAGTACATCACCGGAGCCAAGCTTCCTGCCATCCAGGACCCCTATACCAGGCGGTGTCAGAGGGTAGTGCGTACGGCCCAGTACATCACCGGAGCCAAGCTTCCTGCCATCCAGGACCCCTATACCAGGCGGTGTCAGAGGGTAGTGCGTACGGCCCAGTACATCACTGGGTCCAAGCTTCCTGCCATCCAGGACCCCTATACCAGGCGGTGTCAGAGGGTAGTGCGTACAGCCCAGTACATCACCGGAGCCAAGCTTCCTGCCATCCAGGACCCCTATACCAGGGCGGTGTCAGAGGGTAGTGCGTACAGCCCAGTACATCACTGGGGCCAAGCTTCCTGCCATCCAGGACCCCTATACCAGGCGGTGTCAGAGGGTAGTGCGTACAGCCCAGTACATCACCGGAGCCAAGCTTCCTGCCATCCAGGACCCCTATACCAGGCGGTGTCAGAGGGTAGTGCGTACGGCCCAGTACATCACCGGAGCCAAGCTTCCTGCCATCCAGGACCCCTATACCAGGCGGTGTCAGAGGGTAGTGCGACAGCCCAGTACATCACCGGAGCCAAGCTTCCTGCCATCCAGGACCCCTATACCAGGCGGTGTCAGAGGGTAGTGCGTACAGCCCAGTACATCACCGGAGCCAAGCTTCCTGCCATCCAGGACCCCTATACCAGGCGGTGTCAGAGGGTAGTGCGTACAGCCCAGGCCAAGCTTCCTGCCATCCAGGACCCCTATACCAGGCGGTGTCAGAGGGTAGTGCGTACGGCCCAGTACATCACCGGAGCCAAGCTTCCTGCCATCCAGGACCCTATACCAGGCGGTGTCAGAGGGTAGTGCGTACAGCCCAGTACATCACCGGAGCCAAGCTTCCTGCCATCCAGGACCCCTATACCAGGCGGTGTCAGAGGGTAGTGCGTACGGCCCAGTACATCACCGAGCCAAGCTTCCTGCCATCCAGGACCTCTATACCAGGCGGTGTCAGAGGGTAGTGCGTACAGCCCAGTACATCACCGGAGCCAAGCTTCCTGCCATCCAGGACCCCTATACCAGGCGGTGTCAGAGGGTAGTGCGTACAGCCCAGTACATCACCGGAGCCAAGCTTCCTGCCATCCAGGACCCCTATACCAGGCGGTGTCAGAGGGTAGTGCGTGCATGCCCAGTACATCACCGGAGCCAAGCTTCCTGCCATCCAGGACCTCTATACCAGGCGGTGTCAGAGGGTAGTGCGTACGGCCCAGTACATCACCGAGCCAAGCTTCCTGCCATCCAGGACCTCTATACCAGGCGGTGTCAGAGGGTAGTGCGTACAGCCCAGGCCAAGCTTCCTGCCATCCAGGACCCCTATACCAGGCAGTGTCAGAGGGTAGTGCGTACGGCCCAGTACATCACCGGGAGCCAAGCTTCTGCCATCCAGGACCTCTATACCAGGCGGTGTCAGAGGGTAGTGCGTGATGCCCAGTACATCACCGGAGCCAAGCTTCCTGCCATCCAGGACCTCTATACCAGGCGGTGTCAGAGGGTAGTGCGTACAGCCCAGGCCAAGCTTCCTGCCATCCAGGACCCTATACCAGGCGGTGTCAGAGGGTAGTGCGACAGCCCAGGCCAAGCTTCCTGCCATCCAGGACCCCTATACCAGGCGGTGTCAGAGGGTAGTGCGTACAGCCCAGTACATCACCGGAGCCAAGCTTCCTGCCATCCAGGACCCCTATACCAGGCGGTGTCAGAGGGTAGTGCGTACAGCCCAGGCCAAGCTTCCTGCCATCCAGGACCTCTATACCAGGCGGTGTCAGAGGGTAGTGCGTACAGCCCAGGCCAAGCTTCCTGCCATCCAGGACCCCTAAACATTGTCAAAGACTCCAGCCACCCTAGTCATAGACTGTTCCCTCTGCTACCTCACGGCAAGCGATACCAGAGCGCCAAGTCTAGGTCCAAGAGGCTTCTCAACAGCTTCTACCCCCAAGCCATGAGACTCCTGAACAGCTAATTAAATGGCTACCCGGACTATTTGCATTGTCCACCCACCACCCACCCACTATTTTACGCTGCTGCTACTCTCTGTTTATTATATATGCATAGTCACTTTAACTCTACCTACATGTACATATTACCTCAATTACCTGGACTAACCTGTACCCCCGCACATTGACTCGGTACCGGTACAGCCTGTATATAGCCTCCCTACTGTTATTTTACTGCTGCTCTTTAATTATTTGTTATTTCTTTTAATTTTTATATTTTTTACTTATCTATGTTTTACATAACATTTGTTTTTCTTAAAACTGCATTGTTGGTTAAGGGCTTGTAAGTAAGCGTTTCACTGTAAGGTCAAAACCTGTTGTATTCGGCGCATGTGACAAATACAATTTGATTTGATTTGTTTCCATTCTCTGTTTCTGTTCCCTGTTTTGCTTCCTGATTCCTGTTTTACTTCCTGTTTCCTGTTTTACCCCATGTTCTACTCTCTGTTCTACTCTCTGTTCTACTCTGTTCTACTCTGTTCTACTCTCTGTTCTACTCTGTTTTACTCTCTGTTCTACTCTCTGTTCTACTCTGTTCTACTCTCTGTTCTACTCTCTGTTCTACTCTCTGTTCTACTCTCTGCTCTACTCCCTGTTCTACTCTGTTCTACTCTCTGTTCTACTCTCTGTTCTACTCTCTGTTCTACTCTCCGTTCTACTCCCTGTTCTACTCCCTGTTCTACTCTCTGTTCTACTCCCTCTTCTACTCTCTGTTCTACTCCCTCTTCTACTCTCTGTTCTACTCTCTGTTCTACTCTCTGTTCTACTCTCTGTTCTGCTCCCTGTTCTACTCTCTGTTCTACTCTCTGCTCTACTCTCTGTTCTACTCTCGTTCTACTCCATGTTCTACTCCCTGTTCTACTCCCTGTTCTACTCCCTGTTCTACTCTCTGTTCTACTCTATGTTCTACTCCCTGTTCTACTCCATGTTCTACTCCCTGTTCTACTCCCTGTTCTACTCTCTGTTCTACTCCATGTTCTACTCTGTTCTACTCCATGTTCTACTCCCTGTTCTACTCTCTGTTCTACTCTCTGTTCTACTCCCTGTTCTACTCTCTGTTCTACTCTCTGTTCTACTCTCTGTTCTACTCCCTGTTCTACTCCATGTTCTACTCTCTGTTCTACTCCATGTTCTACTCTGTTCTACTCCCTGTTCTACTCTCTGCTCTACTCTCTGTTCTACTCTCCGTTCTACTCCCTGTTCTACTCCCTGTTCTACTCTCTGTTTTACTCCCTGTTCTACTCTCTGTTCTACTCCCTGTTCTACTCTCTGTCTACTCTCTGTTCTACTCCCTGTTCTACTCTCTGTTCTACTCCATGTTCTACTCTGTTCTACTCCCTGTTCTACTCTCTGCTCTACTCTCTGTTCTACTCTCCGTTCTACTCCCTGTTCTACTCCATGTTCTACTCCATGTTCTACTCTCTGTTCTACTCCATGTTCTACTCTGTTCTACTCCCTGTTCTACTCTCTGCTCTACTCTCTGCTCTACTCTCTGTTCTACTCTCGTTCTACTCCCTGTTCTACTCCATGTTCTACTCCATGTTCTACTCTCTGTTCTACTCCATGTTCTACTCTGTTCTACTCCCTGTTCTACTCTCTGTTCTACTCTCTGTTCTACTCCATGTTCTACTCTGTTCTACTCCATGTTCTACTCTGTTCTACTCCCTGTTCTACTCTCTGTTCTACTCCGTTCTACTCCCTGTTCTATTCTCTGCTCTACTCTCTGTTCTACTCCCTGTTCTACTCTGTTCTACTCCCTGTTCTACTCTCTGCACTACTCTCTGTTCTACTCCATGTTCTACTCTGTTCTACTCCATGTTCTAATACCTGTTGTACTCTCTGTTGTACTCCCTGTTCTACTCCCTGTTCTACTCCCTGTTCTACTCAATGTTCTACTCCCTGTTCTACTCCCTGTTCTACTCTCTGTTCTACTCTCTGTTCTACTCTCTGTTCTACTCCCTGTTCTACTCTCTGTTCTACTCCCTGTTCTACTCTCTGTTCTGCTCCCTGTTCTACTCTCTGTTCTACTCTCTGCTCTACTCTCTGTTCTACTCTCGTTCTACTCCATATTCTACTCCCCTGTTCTACTCCCTGTTCTACTCTCTGTTCTACTCTCTGTTCTACTCCCTGTTCTACTCCCTGTTCTACTCCCTGTTCTACTCTCTGTTCTACTCCATGTTCTACTCTGTTCTACTCCATGTTCTACTCCCTGTTCTACTCTCTGTTCTACTCTCTGTTCTACTCCCTGTTCTACTCCCTGTTCTACTCTCTGTTCTACTCTCTGTTCTACTCTCTGTTCTACTCCCTGTTCTATTCCATGTTCTACTCTCTGTTCTACTCCATGTTCTACTCTGTTCTACTCCCTGTTCTACTCTCTGCTCTACTCTCTGTTCTACTCTCCGTTCTACTCCCTGTTCTACTCCCTGTTCTACTCTCTGTTCTACTCCCTGTTCTACTCTCTGTTCTACTCCCTGTTCTACTCTCTGTTCTACTCTCTGTTCTACTCCCTGTTCTACTCCATGTTCTACTCTCTGTTCTACTCCATGTTCTACTCCCTGTTCTACTCCCTGTTCTACTCTCTGTTCTACTCCATGTTCTACTCTGTTCTACTTCATGTTCTACTCCCTGTTCTACTCTCTGTTCTACTCCCTGTTCTACTCTCTGTTCTACTCCCTGTTCTACTCCATGTTCTACTCTCTGTTCTACTCCATGTTCTACTCTGTTCTACTCCCTGTTCTATTCTCTGCTCTACTCTCTGTTCTACTCCCTGTTCTACTCTGTTCTACTCCCTGTTCTACTCTCTGCTCTACTCTCTGTTCTACTCTCCGTTCTACTCCCTGTTCTACTCCCTGTTCTACTCTCTGTTTTACTCCCTGTTCTACTCTCTGTTCTACTCCCTGTTCTACTCTCTGTCTACTCTCTGTTCTACTCCCTGTTCTACTCTCTGTTCTACTCCATGTTCTACTCTGTTCTACTCCCTGTTCTACTCTCTGCTCTACTCTCTGTTCTACTCTCCGTTCTACTCCCTGTTCTACTCCATGTTCTACTCCATGTTCTACTCTCTGTTCTACTCCATGTTCTACTCTGTTCTACCCCTGTTCTACTCTCTGCTCTACTCTCTGCTCTACTCTCTGTTCTACTCTCGTTCTACTCCCTGTTCTACTCCATGTTCTACTCCATGTTCTACTCTCTGTTCTACTCCATGTTCTACTCTGTTCTACTCCCTGTTCTACTCTCTGTTCTACTCTCTGTTCTACTCCATGTTCTACTCTGTTCTACTCCATGTTCTACTCTGTTCTACTCCCTGTTCTACTCTCTGTTCTACTCCGTTCTACTCCCTGTTCTACTCTCTGCTCTACTCTCTGTTCTACTCCCTGTTCTACTCTGTTCTACTCCCTGTTCTACTCTCTGCACTACTCTCTGTTCTACTCCATGTTCTACTCTGTTCTACTCCATGTTCTAATACCTGTTGTACTCTCTGTTGTACTCCCTGTTCTACTCCCTGTTCTACTCTCTGTTCTACTCTCTGTTCTACTCCCTGTTCTACTCCCTGTTCTACTCTCTGTTCTACTCTCTGTTCTACTCTCTGTTCTACTCCCTGTTCTACTCTCTGTTCTACTCCCTGTTCTACTCTCTGTTCTACTCCCTGTTCTACTCTCTGTTCTACTCTCTGTTCTACTCCCTGTTCTACTCTCTGTTCTACTCTCTGTTCTACTCTCTGTTCTACTCCCTGTTCTACTCCATGTTCTACTCTCTGTTCTACTCCATGTTCTACTCTGTTCTACTCCCTGTTCTACTCTCTGCTCTACTCTCTGTTCTACTCTCCGTTCTACTCCCTGTTCTACTCCCTGTTCTACTCTCTGTTTTACTCCCTGTTCTACTCTCTGTTCTACTCCCTGTTCTACTCTCTGTCTACTCTCTGTTCTACTCCCTGTTCTACTCTCTGTTTTACTCCATGTTCTACTCTGTTCTACTCCCTGTTCTACTCTCTGTTCTACTCTCTGTTCTACTCTCCGTTCTACTCCCTGTTCTACTCCCTTTTCTACTCTCTGCTCTACTCTCTGTTCTACTCCATGTTCTACTCTGTTCTACTCCCTGTTCTACTCTCTACTCTACCCTATGTTCTACTCCCTGCTCTACTCTCTGTTCTACTCCCTGTTCTACTCTCTGTTCTACTCCCTGTTCTACTCCCTGTTCTACTCTCTGTTCTACTCCATGTTCTACTCTGTTCTACTCCCTGTTCTACTCTCTGTTCTACTCTCTGTTCTACTCCCTGTTCTACTCTGTTCTACTCCCTGTTCTACTCTGTTCTACTCCCTGTTCTACTCTCTGTTCTACTCCGTTCTACTCCTGTTCTATTCTCTGCTCTACTCTCTGTTCTACTCCCTGTTCTACTCTGTTCTACTCCCTGTTCTACTCTCTGCACTACTCTCTGTTCTACTCCATGTTCTACTCTGTTCTACTCCATGTTCTAATACCTGTTGTACTCTCTGTTGTACTCCTGTTCTACTCCCTGTTCTACTCCCTGTTCTACTCAATGTTCTACTCCCTGTTCTACTCCCTGTTCTACTCTCTGTTCTACTCTCTGTTCTACTCTCTGTTCTACTCCCTGTTCTACTCTCTGTTCTACTCCCTGTTCTACTCTCTGTTCTGCTCCCTGTTCTACTCTCTGTTCTACTCTCTGCTCTACTCTCTGTTCTACTCTCGTTCTACTCCATGTTCTACTCCCTGTTCTACTCCCTGTTCTACTCTCTGTTCTACTCTCTGTTCTACTCCATGTTCTACTCTGTTCTACTCCCTGTTCTACTCTCTGTTCTACTCCATGTTCTACTCTGTTCTACTCCCTGTTCTACTCTCTGTTCTACTCCCTGTTCTACTCTCTGTTTTGCTCCGTGTTTTTACTCTGTTCTACTCCCTGTTCTACTCTCTGTTCTACTCTCTGTTCTACTCTCTGTTCTACTCCTGTTCTACTCCATGTTCTACTCTCTGTTCTACTCCATGTTCTACTCTGTTCTACTCCCTGTTCTACTCTCTGCTCTACTCTCTGTTCTACTCTCCGTTCTACTCCCTGTTCTACTCCCTGTTCTACTCTCTGTTCTACTCCCTGTTCTACTCTCTGTTCTACTCTCTGTTCTACTCTCTGTTCTTCTCCCTGTTCTACTCCATGTTCTACTCTCTGTTCTACTCCATGTTCTACTCCCTGTTCTACTCCCTGTTCTACTCTCTGTTCTACTCCATGTTCTACTCTGTTCTACTCCATGTTCTACTCCCTGTTCTACTCTCTGTTCTACTCCCTGTTCTACTCTCTGTTCTACTCCCTGTTCTACTCCATGTTCTACTCTCTGTTCTACTCCATGTTCTACTCTGTTCTACTCCCTGTTCTATTCTCTGCTCTACTCTCTGTTCTACTCCCTGTTCTACTCTGTTCTACTCCCTGTTCTACTCTCTGCTCTACTCTCTGTTCTACTCTCTGTTCTACTCTGTTCTACTCCCTGTTCTACTCTCTGTTCTACTCCCTGTTCTACTCTCTGTTCTACTCCCTGTTCTACTCTCTGTCTACCTCTGTTCTACTCCCTGTTCTACTCTCTGTTCTACTCCATGTTCTACTCTGTTCTACTCCCTGTTCTACTCTCTGCTCTACTCTCTGTTCTACTCTCTGTTCTACTCCCTGTTCTACTCCCTGTTCTACTCCATGTTCTACTCTCTGTTCTACTCCATGTTCTACTCTGTTCTACTCCCTGTTCTACTCTCTGCTCTACTCTCTGCTCTACTCTCTGTTCTACTCTCGTTCTACTCCCTGTTCTACTCCATGTTCTACTCCATGTTCTACTCTCTGTTCTACTCCATGTTCTACTCTGTTCTACTCCCTGTTCTACTCTCTGTTCTACTCTCTGTTCTACTCCATGTTCTACTCTGTTCTACTCCATGTTCTACTCTGTTCTACTCCCTGTTCTACTCTCTGTTCTACTCCGTTCTACTCCCTTTTCTATTCTCTGCTCTACTCTCTGTTCTACTCCCTGTTCTACTCTGTTCTACTCCCTGTTCTACTCTCTGCACTACTCTCTGTTCTACTCCATGTTCTACTCTGTTCTACTCCATGTTCTAATACCTGTTGTACTCTCTGTTGTACTCCCTGTTCTACTCCCTGTTCTACTCCCTGTTCTACTCAATGTTCTACTCCTGTTCTACTCCCTGTTCTACTCTCTGTTCTACTCTCTGTTCTACTCTCTGTTCTACTCCCTGTTCTACTCTCTGTTCTACTCCCTGTTCTACTCTCTGTTCTGCTCCCTGTTCTACTCTCCGTTCTACTCTCTGTTCTACTCTCTGTTCTACTCTCTGTTCTAATCCATCTTCTACTCTCTGTTCACTCTCTGTTCTACTCTCTGTTCTACTCTCTGTTCTACTCTGTTCTACTCCCTGTTCTACTCTCAGTTCTACTCTGTTCTACTCTGTTCTACTCTCTGTTCTACTCTGTTCTACTCTCTGTTCTACTCTCTGTTCTACTCTCTGCTCTACTCCCTGTTCTACTCTCCGTTCTACTCCCTGTTCTACTCCTTGTTCTACTCTGTTCTACTCTCTGTTCTACTCTCTGTTCTACTCTCCGTTCTACTCCCTGTTCTACTCCCTGTTCTACTCTCTGTTCTACTCCCTCTTCTACTCTCTGTTCTACTCTGTTCTACTCTCTGTTCTACTCTCTGTTCTACTCTCTGTTCTGCTCCCTGTTCTACTCTCTGTTCTACTCTCTGCTCTACTCTCTGTTCTACTCTCGTTCTACTCCCTGTTCTACTCCCTGTTCTACTCCCTGTTCTACTCTCTGTTCTACTCTCTGTTCTACTCCCTGTTCTACTCCCTGTTCTACTCCCTGTTCTACTCTCTGTTCTACTCCATGTTCTACTCTGTTCTACTCCATGTTCTACTCCCTGTTCTACTCTCTGTTCTACTCTCTGTTCTACTCCCTGTTCTACTCTCTGTTCTACTCTCTGTTCTACTCTCTGTTCTACTCCCTGTTCTATTCCATGTTCTACTCTCTGTTCTACTCCATGTTCTACTCTGTTCTACTCCCTGTTCTACTCTCTGCTCTACTCTCTGTTCTACTCTCTGTTCTACTCCTGTTCTACTCTCTGTTCTACTCCCTGTTCTACTCTCTGTTCTACTCTCTGTTCTACTCTCTGTTCTACTCCCTGTTCTACTCTCTGTTCTACTCTCTGTTCTACTCTCTGTTCTACTCCCTGTTCTACTCCATGTTCTACTCTCTGTTCTACTCCATGTTCTACTCTGTTCTACTCCCTGTTCTACTCTCTGCTCTACTCTCTGTTCTACTCTCCGTTCTACTCCCTGTTCTACTCCCTGTTCTACTCTCTGTTCTACTCCCTGTTCTACTCTCTGTTCTACTCCCTGTTCTACTCTCTGTTCTACTCTCTGTTCTACTCCCTGTTCTACTCCATGTTCTACTCCATGTTCTACTCCATGTTCTACTCCCTGTTCTACTCCCTGTTCTACTCTCTGTTCTACTCCATGTTCTACTCCAGGTTCTACTCCCTGTTCTACTCTCTGTTCTACTCCCTGTTCTACTCTCTGTTCTACTCCCTGTTCTACTCCATGTTCTACTCTCTGTTCTACTCCATGTTCTACTCTGTTCTACTCCCTGTTCTATTCTCTGCTCTACTCTCTGTTCTACTCCCTGTTCTACTCTGTTCTACTCCCTGTTCTACTCTCTGCTCTACTCTCTGTTCTACTCTCTGTTCTACTCCATGTTCTACTCTGTTCTACTCCCTGTTCTACTCTCTGCTCTACTCTCTGTTCTACTCTCCGTTCTACTCCCTGTTCTACTCCATGTTCTACTCCATGTTCTACTCTCTGTTCTACTCCATGTTCTACTCTCTGCTCTACTCTCTGCTCTACTCCCTGTTCTACTCCCTGTTCTACTCCATGTTCTACTCTCTGTTCTACTCCATGTTCTACTCTGTTCTACTCCCTGTTCTATTCTCTGCTCTACTCTCTGTTCTACTCCCTGTTCTACTCTGTTCTACTCCCTGTTCTACTCTCTGCACTACTCTCTGTTCTACTCCATGTTCTACTCTGTTCTACTCCATGTTCTAATACCTGTTGTACTCTCTGTTCTACTCCCTGTTCTACTCCCTGTTTTACTCAATGTTCTACGCTGTTCTACTCCCTGTTCTACTCCCTGTTCTAATCTCTGTTCTACTCTCTGTTCTACTCTCTGTTCTACTCCCTGTTCTACTCTCTGTTCTACTCCCTGTTCTACTCTCTGTTCTGCTCCCTGTTCTACTCTCCGTTCTACTCTCTTTTCTACTCTCTGTTCTACTCTCTGTTCTACTCTCTGTTCTAATCCCTCTTCTACTCTCTGTTCACTCTCTGTTCTACTCTCTGTTCTACTCTCTGTTCTACTCTCTGTTCTACTCTCTTTTCTACTCTCTGTTCTACTATCTGTTCTACTACCTGTTCTACTCTCTGCTCTACCCTATGTTCTACCCTGTTCTACTCTCCGTTCTGCTCCCTGTTCTACTCTCTGCTCTACTCTCTGCTTTACCCTATGTTCTACTCTCTGTTCTACTCTCTGTTCTACTCTCTGTTCTACTCTCTGTTCTACTCTGTTCTACTCCCTGTTCTACTCCCTGTTCTACTCTCTGTTCTACTCTCTGTTCTACTCTCTGTTCTACTCTCTTTTCTACTCTCTGTTCTACTATCTGTTCTACTCCCTGTTCTACTCTCTGTTCTACTCCCTGTTCTACTCTCTGTTCTACTCTCTTTTCTACTCTCTGTTCTACTCTCTGTTCTACTCCCTGTTCTACTCTCTGTTCTACTCTCTTCTACTCCTGTTCTACTTCTGTTCTACTCCCTGTTCTACTCTCTGTTCTACTCCCTGTTCTACTCTCTGTTCTACTCCCCTGTTCTACTCCCTGTCTCTCTCTGTTCTACTCTCTGTTCTACTCCCTGTTCTACTCTCGGTTCTACTCCATGTTCTACTCTGTTCTACTCCATGTTCTAATCCCTGTTCTACTCTCTGTTCTACTCCCTGTTCTACTCCCTGTTCTACTCAATGTTCTACGCTGTTCTACTCCCTGTTCTACTCCCTGTTCTACTCTCTGTTCTACTCTCTGTTCTACTCTCTGTTCTACTCCCTGTTCTACTCTCTGCTCTACTCTCTGCTCTACTCTCTGTTCTACTCTCGTTCTACTCCCTGTTCTACTCCATGTTCTACTCCATGTTCTACTCTCTGTTCTACTCCATGTTCTACTCTGTTCTACTCCCTGTTCTATTCTCTGCTCTACTCTCTGTTCTACTCCCTGTTCTACTCTGTTCTACTCCATGTTCTACTCTCTGCACTACTCTCTGTTCTACTCCATGTTCTACTCTGTTCTACTCCATGTTCTAATACCTGTTCTACTCTCTGTTCTACTCCATGTTCTAATACCTGTTCTACTCTCTGTTCTACTCTCTGTTCTACTCCCTGTTCTACTCTCTGTTCTACTCTCTGTTCTACTCCCTGTTCTACTCTCTGTTCTACTCCATGTTCTACTCTGTTCTACTCCATGTTCTAATACCTGTTCTACTATCTGTTCTACTCCCTGTTCTACTCCCTGTTCTACTCTCAGTTCTACTCTCTGTTCTACTCTCTGTTTTACTCCCTGTTCTACTCTCTGTTCTGCTCCCTGTTCTACTCTCCGTTCTACTCTCCGTTCTACTCTCTGTTCTACTCTCTGTTCTACTCTCTGTTCTACTCTCTGTTCTAATCCCTCTTCTACTCTCTGTTCACTCTCTGTTCTACTCTCTGTTCTACTCTCTGTTCTACTCTGTTCTACTCCCTGTTCTACTCCCTGTTCTACTCTCTGTTCTACTCCCTGTTCTACTCTCTGTTCTACTCCTGTTCTACTCCCTGTTCTACTCTCTGTTCTACTCTCTGTTCTACTCTCTGTTCTACTCCCCGTTCTACTCTCGGTTCTACTCCCTGTTCTACTCTCTGTTCTACTCTCTGTTCTACCCCCTGTTCTACTCTCTGTTCTACTCCCTGTTCTACTCGCCGTTCTACTCTCTGTTCTACTCTCTGTTCTACTCCCTGTTCTACTCTCTGTTCTACTCCATGTTCTACTCTGTTCTACTCCATGTTCTAATCCCTGTTCTACTCTCTGTTCTACTCCCTGTTCTACTCCCTGTTCTACTCAATGTTCTACGCTGTTCTACTCCCTGTTCTACTCCCTGTTCTACTCGCCGTTCTACTCTCTGTTCTACTCTCTTTTCTACTCTCTGTTCTACTATCTGTTCTACTCCCTGTTCTACTCTCTGTTCTACTCCCTGTTCTACTCTCTGTTCTACCTCTTTTCTACTCTGTTCTACTCTCTGTTTTACTCCCTGTTCTACCCCCTGTTCTACTCTCTGTTCTACTCCCTGTTCTACTCGCCGTTCTACTCCCTGTTCTACTCTCTGTTCTACTCTCTGTTCTACTCTCTGTTCTACTCCCTGTTCTACTCTCGGTTCTACTCCATGTTCTACTCTGTTCTACTCCATGTTCTAATCCCTGTTCTACTCTCTGTTCTACTCCCTGTTCTACTCCTGTTCTACTCAATGTTCTACGCTGTTCTACTCCCTGTTCTACTCCCTGTTCTACTCGCCGTTCTACTCTCTGTTCTACTCTCTTTTCTACTCTCTGTTCTACTATCTGTTCTACTCCCTGTTCTACTCTCTGTTCTACTCCCTGTTCTACTCTCTGTTCTATTCTCTTTTCTACTCTCTGTTCTACTCTCTGTTCTACTCCCTGTTCTACTCTCTGTTCTACTCCCTGTTCTACTCCCTGTTCTACTCTCTGTTCTACTCCCTGTTCTACTCCCTGTTCTACTCTCTGTTCTACTCTCTGTTCTACTCTCTGTTCTACTCCCTGTTCTACTCCATGTTCTACTCTGTTCTACTCCATGTTCTAATCCCTGTTCTACTCTCTGTTCTACTCCCTGTTCTACTCCCTGTTCTACTCAATGTTCTATGCTGTTCTACTCCCTGTTCTACTCCCTGTTCTACTCTCTGTTCTACTCTCTGTTCTACTCTCTATTCTACTCCCAGTTCTACTCTCTGCTCTACTCTCTGCTCTACTCTCTGCTCTACTCTCGTTCTACTCCCTGTTCTACTCGCCGTTCTACTCCCTGTTCTACTCTCTGTTCTACTCTCTGTTCTACTCTCTGTTCTACTCCCTGTTCTACTCTTGGTTCTACTCCATGTTCTACTCTGTTCTACTCCATGTTCTAATCCCTGTTCTACTCTCTGTTCTACTCCCTGTTCTACTCCCTGTTCTACTCAATGTTCTACACTGTTCTACTCCCTGTTCTACTCCCTGTTCTACTCGCCGTTCTACTCTCTGTTCTACTCTCTTTTCTACTCTCTGTTCTACTATCTGTTCTACTCCCTGTTCTACTCTCTGTTCTACTCTCTGTTCTACTCTCTGTTCTACTCTCTGTTCTACTCTCTGTTCTACTCCCTGTTCTACTCTCTGTTCTACTCTCTTCTACTCCCTGTTCTACTCTCTGTTCTACTCCCTGTTCTACTCTCTGTTCTACTCTCTGTTCTACTCCCTGTTCTACTCCCTGTTCTACTCTCTGTTCTACTCTCTGTTCTACTCTCTGTTCTCTCCTGTTCTACTCCATGTTCTACTCTGTTCTACTCCATGTTCTAATCCCTGTTCTACTCTCTGTTCTACTCCCCTGTTCTACTCCCTGTTCTACTCAATGTTCTACGCTGTTCTACTCCCTGTTCTACTCCCTGTTCTACTCTCTGTTCTACTCTCTGTTCTACTCTCTGTTCTACTCCCAGTTCTACTCTCTGCTCTACTCTCTGCTCTACTCTCTGCTCTACTCTCGTTCTACTCCCTGTTCTACTCCATGTTCTACTCCATGTTCTACTCTCTGTTCTACTCCATGTTTTACTCTGTTCTACTCCCTGTTCTATTCTCTGCTCTACTCTCTGTTCTACTCCATGTTCTACTCTGTTCTACTCCCTGTTCTACTCTCTGCACTACTCTCTGTTCTACTCCATGTTCTACTCTGTTCTACTCCATGTTCTAATACCTGTTCTACTCTCTGTTCTACTCCCTGTTCTACTCCCTGTTCTACTCAATGTTCTACGCTGTTCTACTCCCTGTTCTACTCCCTGTTCTACTCTCTGTTCTACTCTCAGTTCTACTCTCTGTTCTACTCTCTGTTCTACTCCCTGTTCTACTCCCTGTTCTACTCTCTGTTCTACTCCCTGTTCTACTCTCTGTTCTACGCTGTTCTACTCCCTGTTATACTCCCTGTTCTACTCTCTGTTCTACTCTGTTCTACTCTCTGTTCTACTCCCTGTTCTACTCTCTGTTCTACTCCCTGTTCTACTCTCTGTTCTACTCTCTGTTCTACTCCCTGTTCTACTCCCTGTTCTACTCTCTGTTCTACTCCATGTTCTACTCTCTGTTCTACTCCATGTTCTACTCCCTGTTCTACTCTCTGCTCTACCCTATGTTCTACCCTGTTCTACTCTCCGTTCTACTCCCTGTTCTACTCCCTGTTCTACTCTCTGCTCTACCCTATGTTCTACCCTGTTCTACTCTCTGTTCTACTCTCTGTTCTACTCCATGTTCTACTCTGTTCTACTCCCTGTTCTACTCTCTGTTCTACTCTCTGTTCTACTCCCTGCTCTACTCTCTGTTCTACTCTCTGTTCTACTCTCTGTTCTACTCCCTGTTCTACTCTCTGTTCTACTCCCTGTTCTACTCTCTGTTCTACTCCCTGTTCTACTCTCTGTTCTACTCTCTGTTCTACTCTCTGTTCTACTCCCTGTTCTACTCTCTGTTCTACTCCCTGTTCTACTCTCTGTTCTACTCTCTGTTCTACTCTCTGTTCTACTCTCTGTTCTACTCCCTGTTCTACTCCCTGTTCTACTCTCTGCTCTACTCCCTGTTCTACTCTGTTCTACTCTCTGTTCTACTCTCTGTTCTACTCTGTTCTACTCCCTGTTCTACTCTCTGCTCTACTCCCTGTTCTACTCTGTTCTACTCTCTGTTCTACTCTGTTCTACTCCCTGTTCTACTCTGTTCTACTCTCTGTTCTACTCTCTGTTCTACTCTGTTCTACTCACTGCTCTACTCCATGTTCTACTCCCTGTTCTCCTCCCTGTTCTACTCTCTGTTCTACTCCATGTTCTACTCTGTTCTACTCCATGTTCTAATCCCTGTTCTACTCTCTGTTCTACTCCCTGTTCTACTCAATGTTCTACTCAATGTTCTACGCTGTTCTACTCCCTGTTCTACTCCCTGTTCTACTCTCTGTTCTACTCTCTGTTCTACTCTCTGTTCTACTCCCCGTTCTACTCTCTGTTCTACTCCCTGTTCTACTCTCTGTTCTGCTCCCTGTTCTACTCTCCGTTCTACTCCCTGTTCTACTCTCTGTTCTACTCTCTGTTCTACTCTCTGTTCTAATCCCTCTTATACTCTCTGTTCACTCTCTGTTCTACTCTCTGTTCTACTCCCTGTTCTACTCCCTGTTCTACTCCCTGTTCTACTCCCTGTTCTACTCCCTGTTCTACTCTCTGTTCTACTCTGTTCTACTACCCTGTTCTACTCTCTGTTCTACGCTGTTCTACTCTCTTTTCTACTCCCTGATCTAATCTCTGTTCTACTCTCTGTTCTACTCAATGTTCTACGCTGTTCTACTCCCTGTTCTACTCCCTGTTCTACTCTCTGTTCTACTCTCTGTTCTACTCTCTGTTCTACTCTCTGTTCTACTCCCCGTTCTTCTCTCTGTTCTACTCCCTGTTCTACTCTCTGTTCTGCTCCCTGTTCTACTCTCCGTTCTACTCCCTGTTCTACTCTCTGTTCTACTCTCTGTTCTACTCTCTGTTCTACTCTCTGTTCTAATCCCTCTTCTACTCTCTGTTCACTCTCTGTTCTACTCTCTGTTCTACTCCCTGTTCTACTCCCTGTTCTACTCCCTGTTCTACTCTCTGTTCTACTCTGTTCTACTCCCTGTTCTACTCTCTGTTCTACTCCCTGTTCTACTCTCTGTTCTACTCTCCGTTCTACTCTTTGTTCTCCGTTCTACTCTCCGTTCTACGACTATATGGCAATACCCCGACTATATGGCAATACCCCGACTATATGGCAATACCCCGACTATATGGCAATACCCCGACTATATGGCAATACCCCGACTATATGGCAATACCCTGACTATATGGCAATACCCGACTATATGGCAATACCCCGACTATATGGCAATACCCCGACTATATGGCAATACCCCGACTATATGGCAATACCCCGACTATATGGCAATACCCCGACTATATGGCAATACCCCGACTATATGGCAATACCCCGACTATATGGCAATACCCGACTATATGGCAATACCCCGACTATATGGCAATACCTGACTATATGGCAGTACCCGACTATATGGCAATACTCCCGACTATATGGCAGTACCCGACTATATGGCAATACCCCGACTATATGGCAATACCGCACTATATGGCAGTACCGACTATATGGCAATACCTCGACTATATGGCAGTACCCGACTATATGGCAATACCCCGACTATATTGCAATACCCCGACTATATTGCAATACCCCGACTATAAGGCAATACCCCGACTATATGGCAATACCCGACTATATGGCAATACCCCGACTTTTAGAGGACTTTAATATTTTTCTGCATCACTGATGGATCTGTCAGGGAATGTATATTTTCGGAGGTAAATGGTTTCATTTGAGCCTCAGGACCCTGGTGTGAGACTGACTGCGGCTGTGATTTATCTGTTTATCTGTCTACCAGTGTTTTTTTATTTAACCAGGCAAGTCAGTTAAGACCAAATTCTTATTTACAATGACGGCCTACACCGGCCAATCCCGGACGACGCTGGGCCAATTGTGCGCCGCCCTATGGGACTCCCAATCATGGCCGGTTGTGATACAGCCTGGAATCGAACCAAGGGGTTTGTAGTGACGCCTCAAGCACTGAGATGCAGTGCCTTAGACCACTGAGATGCAGTGCCTTAGACCACTGAGATGCAGTGCCTTAGACCACTGAGATGCAGTGCCTTAGACCGCTGAGATGCAGTGCCTTAGACCGCTGAGATGCAGTGCCTTAGACCGCTGAGATGCAGTACCTTAGACCGCTGAGATGCAGTGCCTTAGACCGCTGAGATGCAGTGCCTTAGACCGCTGTGCCACTCGGGAGCCCTGAACCTATACGGTACTGCAAGAGTCAAGTGCTATTTAAAATGCTTTTGACCCGGCTAGCTTAGTGCTGCAGTGCCATACAGGTATAGTTTAGCAAAGCCCCGTGATAGAGCCCCCCCTTCGCACTGAACTTGCCTAGCCACCCAGAGGAATATGGTGCTACACCGTAAAGGGGTTGCCTTGAATTTGACAGTAGCTTACAGACAGCTCGGTGGCCAGTACAATTCTGTATTTCATATAATTTCATATAATGCAATATAAATACGGTGTCAAAGGAAGTACTGTCTGATGACACATAGTACAATACCGTAAAAATGATTGTATTATACTGTAAAAAAAGTAAACGCTTGAATGAATTAATTAATGGGTGAATGAATGAAAGTCATTGAGGGGAGGGGTTTATATTTTACAATATTTTTACTAGAATTACAAGGGATTGGTGCAAGCAGGTTGGCTGCTAGGTAAAGTGTTTACACATTACATCATATTCACTGGTTTGGTGTTTTATATATGTTTTATGCAAAACAGATCACTGCATTTTGTATAGTTCTGGAGTCTCTGAGAGTTATCATCAAAGCTATTTATATATTTGAAGAATCTCAAATATAAAATATATTTTGATTTGTTTAACACTTTTTTGGTTACTACATGATTCCATATGTGTTCTTTTATAGTTTTGATGTCTTCACTATTATTCTACAATGTAAAAAATAGTTTAAAAAAATAAAGAAAAACCCTTGAATGAGTAGGTGTTCTAAAACTTTTGACTGGTAGTGCACATAGATTAGAAATTACAGGTCACTTTAATAATGTTTGCATATCTTGCATTACTCATCTCATATGTATATACTGTATTCTATACTATTCTACTGTATCTTAGTCTAAGCCGCTCTGACATTGCTCATCCATATATGTATATATTCTTAATTCCATTGCTTTACTTAGATTTGTGTGCATTGGGTATATGTTGTGAAATTGTTAGATATTACTTGTTAGATATTACTGCACTGTCGGAGCTAGAAACACAAGCATTTCACTACACCCAAAATAACATCTGCTAATATAATTTGATTTGATTTGATGTGGTGTACTCCTCAATGGCATCAGATGAATCTCGGAATATATTCCAGTCTGTGCTAGCAAAACAGTCCTGTAGCTTAGCACCCGGACCTGCGTCCCCTGTATTGGCGTCTTCTTCATACGGATGACAGGGATTTTGGCCTGGCCCGTTCTCAGCAGTAAATCCTTTGCGTCCGACTCGTTAAAGAAAAAATCTTCATCCAGTTCGAGGTGCGTACTCGCTGTTCTGATATCCAGAAGCTATTTTCGGTCATAAGAGACGGTGGCAGAAACATTATGTTCAAAATAAGTTACAAACAACGCATTTAAAAAAAAAAAAAAATAGCACAATTGTTTAGGAGCCTGTAAAAGGCAGCCATCCCCTCCGGCGCCAAACATGTTGATGAAACAGTCGATGACGCTGTCATACAGTACACGCTTTAATTTTTTGTTATCTTAGGCTACCTGGCAAAAATGCTTGTTCGCTAGCCTAACTTCCTTTCATGGGCAACGTTAGCTAGTTAATATTAGCCTTCTACATCTAGCTACATATTGAACTACCATCCTCTCAGTCCTGGAGCACAATGTATGAATTAATGGTTGGATCAGAATAACCGTTGTAATCATTGGCCAGTACGGAGAATTAAGTAAAACCACAAGTCCAAATCCCTGTCTCCATCCATGGCTAATTTAGTAAAGGGCTAGCTAGCCACCGGAGGACAGCAACACAACGAGATGCACAACGCGTTTCTGTCAATGACGTTTGCTCTCGATGCGATGTGATTGGAGTGAACCGAAATCCAAACTGTCTTCCCTTGACACTTTTTTCTGGTGCGCCAGGACCAATCACAGTTCAGCTCACTCAGTTTAGCTTAATGCTGATTGGCTATGATTAAAAATATATATATATTATCAATGGATGCCAAATCCTCGCTGGCTTCCCTTGCATTCAATGCTACGGGCAGCAACAATATCATACTCTTTTTGACCAGACAGCATCAGATAGATGGCCTACACAGACAGAGACAGAGGGGCGCTGTTTCACTCGCTCGGAAACTTTCTCCTGTCAGATACATTCAGCCTCTTGCGAATTGCAGGGAAATTATGAAATACAGAGAAACTAAAGATAATTTATTTGTATTTTATTTGTATTTTTTGGGTCAATTTTCTTGGGAAGCCTAGCTTCCCTTGGCATCCAGGAATACACACCACTGCTATGTAGAACCCTTCTTGCCTTCTAAAGAACCCTTCTTGCCTTCTAAAGAACCCTTCTTGCCTTCTGAAGAACCCCTTTTGCCTTCCAGAGAACCCTTCTTGCCTTCTAAATATCCATTCTTGCCTTCTAAAGAACCCTTCTTGCCTTCTAAAGAACCCTTCTTACCTTCTAAAGAACCCTTCTTGCCTTCTAAAGAACCCTTCTTGCCTTCTGAAGAACCCTTTTTGCCTTCCAGAGAACCCTTTTTGCCTTCCAGAGAACCCTTCTTGCCTTCCAGACAATGAGACTTAGAGAGAGCGAGGGGGGAAGAGAGCGAGAAATGAGGGAGTAGTGCAGAGAGAGAGAGGGAGGGAGAGCAGTGGTGGAAAAAGTACTCAATTGTCATACTAGTAAAGATACTTTTATAGAAAATGACTCAAGTAAAAGTGAAAGTCAACCAGTAAAATACTACTTGAGTAAAAGTATTTGGTTTTAAATATACTTAAGTATCAAAAGTAAATGCAATTGCTAAAATATACTTAAGTATCAAAAGTAAAAGTATAAATAATTTCACATTCCTTATATTAAGCAAACCATAAAAAGACAAAAAAAAATTTTTTTACGGATTGCCAGGGGCACACTCCAACACTCAGACATAATTTACAAACAAAACATTTGTGTTTAGTGAGTCCGTCAGATCAGCGGCAGTAGGGATGACCAGGGATGTTCTCTTGATAAGTGTGAATTTGATTATTTTTCCTGTCCTGCTAAGCATTCAACATTTTATGAGTACTTTTGAGTGTAAGGGAAAATGTATGCAGTAAAAAGTACATTATTTTCTTTAGGAATGTAGTGAAGTAAAAGTTGTCAAAAATATAAATAGTAAAGTAAAGTACAGATACCCCAAAAAACGACTTAAGTAGTACTTTAAAGTATTTTTACTGAAGTGCTTTGCACAACTGAGGGAGAGCGAGAGATGGGTTGGGAGGCAGAGTGAGAGGGAGAGAGTGAGAGGGGGAGAGTGAGAGGGGGAGAGTGATGGAGAGAGAGATGGGGAATGAGGCAGCGAGGGAGGGAGGGAGAGAGAGGCGAGGAAGCTAGGAATCAGCTCATTGTAAACTCTAACCATATCGCTGTTGCAGAGAAGACTAATTAGTGTGTCTATAAAATGCCATACATTAGATACGTCTTCAAGAACACAGAAAACACGTTTTAGGGCTTGGACTTAGATGCTTATATTAATTTGCATTCTGTTCTGTCTGCTGCAGATGATTTACATTCAGTTCTATCTGCTGCAGATGATTTACATTCAGGTCTATCTGCTGCAGATCATTTACATTATGTTATATCTGCTGCAGATCATTTACATTCTGTTCTATCTGCTGCAGATGATTTACATTCAGTTCTATCTGCTGCAGATCATTTACATTATGTTCTATCTGCTGCAGAGCATTTACATTATGTTATATCTGCTGCAGATGATTTACATTCTGTTCTATCTGCTGCAGATCATTTACATTCTGTTTTATCTGCTGCAGATGATTTACATTATGGTCTATCTGCTGCAGATCATTTACATTCTGTTCTATCTGCTGCCGATGATTTACATTATGGTCTATCTGCTGCAGATCATTTACATTCTGTTCTATCTGCTGCCGATGATTTACATTATGGTCTATCTGCTGCAGATCATTTACATTCTGTTCTAGCTGCTGCAGATCATTTACATTCTGTTCTATCTGCTGCAGATGATTTACATTCTGTTCTATCTGCTGCAGATCATTATCTGTTGTTCTTATTGGGACTTTGTGTTACTCTTTTTAGTTGTTTTTATGATCATTCTTTAAATCTGTTTCTCTTTTGTTTCTGTACAGTCATGACTGAACATTGTGTTTTTCTTATACAGCCTGATTAAATATTCACAAAGATCATCTTTCTTATTAATGTTTTAAGAAAAAAAAGCTCTCCCCAGCCTATTGGCATTTCTTTTCAATACACCACACCCCAAACCACCCCACCCCACCCCACCCCACAGAGAGGCAGGCAAACAACAACAGAACAGAACACACAACAAAAGTGGTGTTGTGTTGTTTCATTTGTGTTTCATTGGCCCTCCATGTGTCTCTGTCTGTCTGTCTGTCTGTCTGTCTGTCTGTCTGTGGTCCTACAGGTCCTCCTCTGCATTGTTCCTCCGCCTCCTCCTCCCCTGTCCAGAACGAGCAGCTCCCATACCCTCCCCCTTCCCTGTCAGCAGCCAATGAGAGCCAGGGAAGGTTTCTAGGTAACTGTGCGACTCAGCCCACCCCACTGCGAGCTCAGGACTCTGACTCTGAAGAAGAGTTTGGCCCTAGTTCATTCTTAGCTAGAACTGGCTCAGGGAACATCTATGCTGCTGCTACTACTACTGCTACTGGGACACTAGATGGTGAGTTCAATGGTCTTCCTCACTACTGCTGCTTTCTACAGGGCTGGATGGAGGGCTGGATGGAGGGCTGGATGGAGGGCTGGATGGAGGGCTGGGGAGAGAGAGAGAGAGAGAAAGAGAGAGAGAGAGAGAGAGAGAGAGAGAGAGAGAGAGAGAGAGAGAGAGAGAGAGAGAGAGAGAGAGAGAGAGAGAGACAGAGACAGAGACAGAGACAGAGACAGAGACAGAGACAGAGACAGAGACAGAGACAGAGACAGAGACAGAGACAGAGACAGAGAGAGAGAGAGAGAGAGAGAGAGAGAGAGAGAGAGAGAGCTCCCATATCTATTGGGTGAAAAACCACAGTGTGCTATCACAGCCGCAAGATTTGTGACCTGTTGCCGCAAGAAAAGGTCAACCAGTGAAGAACAAACACCATTGTAAATACAACCCATATTTATGTTTATTAATTTTCCCTTTTTGAATTTAACTATTTGCACAACATTACAACACTGTATATATACATATAATATGACATTTGAAATGTCTTTATTCTTTTGGAACTTTTCTGAGTGTAATGTTTACTGTTAATTTTATATTGTTTATTTCACTTTTGTTTATTATCTATTTCACTTGCTTTGGCAACATTAACATACGTTTCCCATGCCAATAACGTCTATTGAATAGAGAGAGAGAGAGAGAGAGAGAGAGAGAGAGAGAGAGAGAGAGAGAGAGAGAGAGAGAGAGAGAGAGAGAGAGAGAGAGAGAGAGAGAGAGAGAGAGAGAGAGAGAGAGAGAGAGAGAGAGAGAGAGAGAGAGAGAGAGAGAGAGAGAGAGAGAGAGAGAGAGAGAGAAAGGACCACTGGACCACTAGGTTGTGAGTAAGTGATCTGTCTTCCACGCTGATGCTTTCTGGAGGGCCTGAGGGGGTATTAGTAGCTAGCTAGCACTGTGGGTGGTGTTGTGTATGGTCAAAGAGATAGCCATAGGCAATGCTCTGACCCGTTTTGTTAAGGAGTCAGAGGAGAGCTAGGAATAGTGAAAGGGTAAACAATCAATACAGTTCGATATCACAATATTATTATGGACAACATTTTATTGATACTTTGACTCCCAAGTATCATTATTATGATATTTTTGGCAATGATCATTGATGTATATCCTCTCTATTTAACACAACATTATCCATTGATGTATATCCTCTCTATTTAACACAACATTATCCATTGATGTATATC
>NC_059196.1:43936267-43941267 GCF_020615455.1 Coregonus clupeaformis
CTGCAGCATCAGATTTATCTCAGTCTGAGTAACAAAGGGTTGTGATTAGCATAGGAAGGTACATCAGTTAGCTTGGCCCCAGGCTGTGATTAGCATAGGAAAGTACAGCAGTTAGCTTGGCCCCAGGCTGTGATTAGCATGGGAAGGTACAGCAGTTAGCTTGGCCACAGGCTGTGATTAGCATAGGAAAGTACAGCAGTTACCTTGGCCACAGGCTGTGATTAGCATAGGAAGGTACAGCAGTTAGCTTGGACCCAGGCTGTGATTAGCATAGGAAGCTACAGCAGTTAGCTTGGCCCCAGGCTGGGATTAGCATAGGAAGCTACAGCAGTTAGCTTGGCCCCAGGCTGGGATTAGCATAGGAAGCTACAACAGTTAGCTTAGCCCCAGGCTGTGATTAGCATAGGAAGGTACAACAGTTAGCTTGGCCACAGGCTGTGATTAGCATAGGAAGGTACAGCAGTTAGCTTGGACCCAGGCTGTGATTAGCATAGGAAGGTACAGCAGTTAGCTTGGCCACAGGCTGTGATTAGCATAGGAAGGTACAGCAGTTAGCTTGGCCCCAGGCTGTGATTAGCATAGGAAGGTACAGCAGTTAGCTTGGCCCCAGGCTGTGATTAGCATAGGAAGGTACAGCAGTTAGCTTGGCTACAGGCTGTGATTAGCATAGGAAGGTACAGCAGTTAGCTTGGACCCAGGCTGTGATTAGCATAGGAAGGTACAGCAGTTAGCTTGGCCACAGGCTGTGATTAGCATAGGAAGGTACATCAGTTAGCTTGGCCACAGGCTGTGATTAGCATAGGAAGGTACAGCAGTTAGCTTGGCTACAGGCTGTGCTTAGCATAGGAAGGTACAACAGTTAGCTTGGCCCCAGGCTGATTAGCATAGGAAGGTACAGCAGTTAGCTTGGACCCAGGCTGTGATTAGCATAGGAAGGTACAACAGTTAGCTTGGCCCCCGGCTGATTAGCATAGGAAGGTACAGCAGTTAGCTTGGACCCAGGCTGTGATTAGCATAGGTCTCCTCCACTTTGCATCCCAATGATTTAAGAACCAAGGGCCTGCTGCTTTCGTTTTTTCAACCTCTGCATATCTGCATATCTGATTTGCATTTTTTGGGTTTCAAAATGAATTTGACTCCTTCCACTCGAATGGGAAGTGAATTGGTAATGAGAGGCTGTGGAGTGGCCATGCTCCATGCTCCCTTCACTGATTTTAGACAGCAGACCGCTAGACTATAATGAAGAGGTGACTGACTTCAGATCCACCTGCCACTGCTGTAGCCATCACCATCACACCGCTGTGCGCTGGTTTGATAAATCACAGTTTAGCTCTGCCTAGTTTCATTATGGACGCTAGATTAAATACTGTGATTGTGTTGGCAGATATTTGTCTTTGCTCAGATGTGTGGGTCGTGTTGCTGTGTTTTCAAGACCATTAGGTTTGGTTTGTGTGATGTGATGGAGTGTGTGTGTGTGTGTGTGTGTGTGTGTGTGTGTGTGTGTGTGTGTGTGTGTGTGCATGTGTGTGTGTTTGATGGAGGGTTCCCTAAAGGTACTCAAGATACACTGTAATTACCTGTCAAGTAGCCTGAAGCTACGTGTGTGTGTGTGTGTGTGTGTGTGTGTGTGTGTGTGTGTGTGTGTGTGTGTGTGTGTGTGTGTGTGTGTGTATGGACGTGTTTAACTATACTTGTGGGGACCAGAAGTCCCTGCTAGAATAGTAAACCAACTGGGGACATTTTGTTGGTCCCCACAAGGTCAAATGCTATTTCTAGTGGGTTTAGGGTTAAGGTTAGAATTAGGGTTAGGAGATAGGGTTAGTTTTAGGGTTAGGGTTAGGAGCTAGGTTTAAGTTTAGGGTTAGGTTAGGTTTTTGGGTTAAGGTTAGGGTTAAGGTTAAGGTTAGGGTAAGGGTACGGGTTAGGGTTAGGTTTAGGGATAGTGGTTAGGGAAAATAGGACTTTGAATGGGACTGAATTGTAGGTCCCCACAAGGTTAGCTGCACAAGATTGTGTGTGTGTCTCTCTGTGTGTGTGTCTCTCTGTGTGTGTCTCTCTGTGTGTGTGTGTCAGAGAGACAAAAAAAATAAAACATTTCTCCACTCTGTTCTCACCATGTCAGAAAATTAAATGAGTCCATTAAGATTTTGTGACAGGGTTCCCCTCCGTTCCTTTCCGCTAGCTAATAGCTAATACTGACACACTCAAAATAGACAGAACGGAGAGAGGGGAGGAGGGGAGGGTGAGATGGAGGGATGGAGAGGGTGAGAGAAAGAGAGGGAGATATAGAGAGTAAGGAGGAGAGCGAAAGACTGAGTCCCCAGTTTTCTAATACTCTGAGAGAGAGAGAGAGAGAGAGAGAGAGAGAGAGAGAGAGAGAGAGAGAGAGAGAGAGAGAGAGAGAGAGAGAGAGAGAGAGAGAGAGAGAGAGAGAGAGAGAAAAACTTGTAACCTCACTTTTGAGAAAATGGCCCTTGAATGTTTTGGTAAAGCTACTGGAGAGCTCTTCTTTGTCTACACCCATTCAGCATCGTTCACACCCTCTTAAGCCTTAGCCCCACCCATCTCTTTAAGGATTCCCATGTGAGGCCATGTACTAAACAACCAAAGATTTCAAGACTAAAGGCTGGTTTATACGACGGGTGTGTTTGTAAATTTAATCTGGAGTGCCAGAGTGTGCTGTGGGCGTTCGTAATCTCAGAGCGTTGTCAGGTTGGCCGTTCGTAAATTCAGTGCGTTTCACTCTCGGAGCGCACACTGGACGCTCTGGCCAAAAAGTATGGTTGATCCGAGCGTTCTGACCTAACAACAACAGTCAGCGTCGTTCACACCCTCTTACCCACTTGAGTCTCCCGAGTGGCGCAGTGGTCTAAGGCACTGCATCGCAGTGCTAGCTGTGCCACTAGAGATCCTGGTAGAATCCAGGCTCTGTCGTAGCCGGCCATGACCGGGAGACCCATGGGGGGGGGCGCACAATTGGTCCAGGGTAGGGGAGGGAATGGCCGGCAGGGATGTAGCTCAGTTGGTAGAGCATGGCGTTTGCAACGCCAGGGTTGTGGGTTCGATTCCCACGGGGGGCCAGTATGAAAAATACAAATCTGCAGCTTTTTTTTGCATTGAGAACGTGCAGGGAGGTATTTTGCCAACATCAATTTAGGCATATTAAAATACTTCCGATCACGAGTATCATCCGATCCGACTATCAATTTACGGATACGATTAGGAATACAAGTATGGCCATGTCGGGATAATCCTTCCAGACACACTTGTCTAAATTGGTCATGTGAAAGAAATCTTATAACCCCCCCCCCCAGCCACATCTAGCTAAGTGGATGGATCACTATTGTCTAGACATGTACACATGTTCATGAAATACAATAGATGGCCGTAATCACCCCCAGACACACCTGGCTAACTAGATGGGTCACGTAATCATCTGGCGAAGTGGAGTTTTTATGTAGCTAGCTAGCTAGCTAAACAATGAACCGGCATAATCCCAACTCATACTACTACAAATTGATTGTCATAGCTGTAGTATGAATCTGCAGGTAGCTAAAGCTAACCAACTAGGTTCAATGTTAGTTAGCTAGCTAACATGAGGCTATAACTAGAAATGCAAATGGCTTTTCTGAGATACTAATAATATTACTACACAGATCATACACGTAACGTTAGCTAGCTAGCCAGCCAGCTAACACTAGCTAACTAGCTAAGAGTACACTTTAACTTGCGATGAAAATGACTTCCTGACAAAATTAGAAACGTATAATATCTGAAAATGTAGCTAGACTCTTACCCGTATACATGGATGAACGCTTCACGGCAGACTGGAACCTCTTCAACCAAGTAAGACGTCCTGTGTCGTTTCCGTTTTGTTTGTACAGCTTGTTTGGCCCGCGTTGTGTCAAGTCACTCCGGTTCACACTGACCGTGTGCAGAGAGTAGTCCATCACAACTTTTTCCGACTGATCTTTCTCGATAGCGCCTTCTAAACTCAGGGCAGCCATGTTGGTGAGAGCTGTAGCAACCCTTTTGCAGTTCTCCATGGCCAGCGTTATATCTTTCAAAAAAGCCGCGGCAGCAAGGATTATCTACGCATACTGAGCAGCTCACATTATAGAGAAGCATGCTACATGGCAGACCAATCCGAACTCATCTCTCGGCATGTCCAGACTATCCATTATCTCATCCAATCATGACTAGCGGGAAGGTTCCTGTCTTTTGCCGTGGCTAAACCAACTAGGCTCGTAATTTAACAATTGGATTCGTATTTACAGATGGCATACACGTTTGTTATTAAGGCTCATGAAATTTCACATGTTCCAGAAG
Organism: Coregonus clupeaformis; assembly: GCF_020615455.1. Lineage (NCBI taxonomy): Eukaryota > Metazoa > Chordata > Actinopteri > Salmoniformes > Salmonidae > Coregonus > Coregonus clupeaformis. The sequence continues at coordinate 43,940,597 of NC_059196.1, forward strand.
GCATTTCTGCCCAAAAAATGTATTTAGATTAAATTTTTTAATAATACGTTGTAATGTCTCTCCTGTGAAGTAGTGAGTGCGACATACGCCTAGCTTCCTGAAACGGGTCACATTTCCACTTTAGCTCTCTTCAAGATGGCGGTGCATGTGTTAATTTTTCTTTCCTGATGTGCGACCCAAATGGCACCCTATCTCCTATGCAGTTCACTACTTTTGCCCTGGGTCCATAGGGCACTAGGGAATAGGGTGCCATTTGGGACTAATCCAGGCCTTGCTCTCTGTGTAAATTATAGCACATTGAGCCAGAGATCGAGCAGTGCTTGCTCTCCTAAGAAGCCTGTAAGAGCTGACTAGGCTTTCTCAATTTCAATTCACTTTCAATTCAAATGGCTTTATTGGCATGGGAAACATATGTTTACGTTGCCAAAGCAAGTGAAGTAGATAATAAACAAAAGTGAAATAAACAATCAGAAATAATCAGTAAACATTAAACAAAATTGTATCTCTCTCTCTCTCTCTCTCTCTCTCTCTCTCTCGTCTCTCTGTCTCTCTCTCTCTCTCTCTCTCTCTCTCTCTCTCTGATCTCAGTGTGTTTTGGACTCCTCTCTGATCTCAGTGTGCTGTGGACTCCTCTCTGATCTCAGTGTGCTTTGGACTCCTCTCTGATCTCA